>NW_026739491.1:1841580-1859517 GCF_022355385.1 Mustela nigripes
GGGGGGGGGGGGGGGGGGGGGGGGGCCCGGCCAAGCCACGGCCCCCCCCCCCCACCCCCCCCGGCCCCAAGGGCGGCCCCCCCCCCCCCCCCCCCCCACTCCACTGCCCCAGGATGGCTTGGTCTCACCTCCACTGGCCTGATGTCCGTCTTCGGTCTCCTGAGCTTTGCCAGGTCACCCTGCCCAGCCCCACCGTGAGCTCTCCCTGCTCTTGTCCCATCTAAAGGAGCCAGAGAAATCAGCTAAGGCCTCTGCCCTGAGGTTGCAACAGGGGATGTCCAAGGGAGAAAGGAAGAGGAGCCCAGCAAGGGGAGGAGGGCAGTGGGGCCTCACTCATACTTGTGAGGTGAAAAATCCAGAATAACACAGAAAACAAGCCAGACGAGTGTTTCCCACCATGCGTTCCACAAACAGGTAATTACCAGAAATAAAGGATCTTCTGTCCAAAGAAGTTTCAGAAAGTAGAATTAAGCAGGTTTTCATAGCAGGACTTCTCAGAGCCTTTAATGGGCACCTGTGCAGGGCAGTCTCCAAGAGGGAGAGACAGTCTGCAGCATTTCTCGAACTGTTTTGACTGAGGAACCCTTTCATCACAGAGATTTCTCAGGACCAGTGTTCTGTGGAACGTGCTTTGGGAAACACAGGATAAGTTTCCAGTGTCCAAGCTGGGTATTTCAGCTCACAAGGAATTCAGCCATCAGGCGAGATGGACAGAGTTCCCAGCAAACAGCAGACAAGAGGCAGGAGATGTAGCTCGGCCACCCTCTCTGGGGTGGCTTCTCAACTCGCCCCATCATCCCCAGGCGACTCTTTCAAGGATCAAAGGCAACATGTGAAGCCCCTTTTAAACTACAGCTCTGCAAACTTAGGGACCTAAAGAGCAAAGTCCCCTAGGGAGGGAAGACGCACTTTCTAGTATGATTTGATGTGGAAATCCCTCTTCACAGACAACATTTAAAAAGGACTTATCTGCTGCATGAAGCAAGATATACCTATAGAAGATAAAGATGAGACCTGGTAAGAAAAGCAAAGACGAGGAAGAGCTGTGGCATGTGCTACCAGGGTGAGGAGGAAGGCTGAGAGGAGCCAGGATCCCTGGGGTCTGGAGCCCTGGTCTGCCCCTCACCTGCCCGCCCCGCCCCGTGACCAAGGTCAAGTCCCTCCTCTTCCTCTGTGCACACGGGAGTGGAAAGAGGCCACCTCTGAGGCCCTCCCAGTCAGAACTGAAGTCCTTGCTGTTGCTTTGGGGAGTCCCACCTCCAGACGAACTCCTGCAAGGCATCAGGGTGGAAGGAGAAGTGGGGACAAACCTGTGCCCAAGCAGAAGCCCCACGGGACTAGCCAGAGAAGCCAGACCCGTCCCTGATATGAACCTGGCCATGAAACTGGAAGGCAAGCTGCAAATCAGAAACCCGGTAAATGCAGAGTGGGCAGGAGTGGCCCCTCCACTGCCCATCTCTGCTGTTCCCAGCCCGTTCAGACATCGGCATCTGCATCTCGCACCTCCCCTCTGGCTGGCTTCCCCACCAGCTGGAGGTCTGGCCAAGGTAAAGGAGCTGGTGGGGCCAAGTTTCAACCTGGTTTGCAGGAGCCGCCCTTTGAGGGAAACTGGCCCTCAAGAGTACAAGATGTCACAGATCCAGGGAGATGGAGGGGATGGAAGAGGGAGTCAATGGCATGCTCTCGGAGTCTGCAGGAAGGCGGGATGTCACACGCCTGCTTGCCCCGGGGTGGGGGGGGGGGGGGGGGGGGGGGGGGTGGAGGATGAGGGATGGGGGGCTCCCTTCAGCCCCCTCATTCTGCTTTTCCTATTCTTCACAAGAAGTTTTATTTTCCCTTGGCTGCTGATCCTACCATGAACTGCTCAGGAGGCCAAGGGACCCTCATAAAGAGAGCTCCGTCTGTTTTTGCCTAACAGAGCAGCAGTTTGGACTGGAGCACCTGCACTCATGCACACCTATGCACACGCATGTACAAGCATGTTTGGCAGAAACACTGATTCCATAGCCCGAGGCTCATACCAGGGGCATGAGCATGTGGCCATGAGGTCAGGAGACAGGATTTGATTGTCTGGCACTCGGTGACAGGTCTGGGAACACCAGGGGTTCTGCCCGTGTCTAGGACTCTGAAAGCGCGCAAACTATCTTATCACACGGTCTGCAGCAGGGTCTCCAGGGGTGTGGGGTCACACTTCTCTGTACAGTGAAGGGGAACAGGAGACTGGGAAGGTCTGCTTGTGATCCAAGGGTGCACATCTGTCCCCCACAGACCTCCGAGTATCTAAGGGCTACCAGCTTGGTGCTGGGTAAGAGCCCTCTGTGAACCTGTGAACCCACAAGAGAGGCGTGTGTGCTTGTGAATGAGCATACACATGTACACACACACACACACACATCTGAGTGTGTTGGTGGCAGCAGCCTAGGATTCTGAGTCCACCTCTGTACCCACCTGTTCTAAGAGTTTGGCCTTATTGCTTCCCTTTAAATGGGAGGGGAAGACCAAACCACTGGAGCCCCACAGTCTGACCCCACGAAGTGGGGGTAAAAGTGAAGGGCATGCAGAGCCACCAGAGAAACTTCCTGACCCCCGACCTGCTGCCCCAGCAGCCTCCCCCAGGGGCAGGTTTGGTGAGACCTCCCATCCTCCCGGTGGAGGGCAGAGCTCTGTGCCACTTCGTCAACCATCCAGGAAATACTCAGAACCAACAGGGCCCTCATCTGCTCAACCCCAGCAAAGGGGATTGAGGGTGGGAGGGCTGGGGAAGGGGGTTGAAATTTCAGAGCCACAGTCCTGGCCCGAGACCTGGGATCAGCTTCCCCAGCCCCACATCCAGCTCCTGGCAGGGTCTGATAGGCAAATGGCCCCGTTTCAGGCCAGTTTCCCTGCTACAGGGCATTAACTCCATGCCAGCCAGAAAGGCAGACCTGGGTCACCATGCTGAATGCCCTGCCCTACACGCACGGTGGACCACCTGCCTCGGGGGCTGGAGGAGGCACCACACTGTGAAAGAAAGAAAAGCTGAACTTCAAGCATCATGAGGTCCCCTCCAACTGGCCTTCTGTTGAGGCCATGACCAAGGCGGTATCCTCCAAGGGACCCTTCTCCTCTTCAACTACCTCTCTCTCTCTCTCTCTCTCTCTCTTTTTGGTCAGAAAGAGTTTAATTGAGTCTCCTCAGGGAGATGCAGCTTCATCTAATTCAGCTCTTAATTAACCCAGCACACCCCAAAGAGGCTGCAGAACTACTCGTAAATTAAATATGAAAAGCATTATTTATCTAGAACAGCCTTCTAACGACTGGGACTTGGACGTTTATAATTACTAATGAAGATGGATTTGGAGGGAGAGGAGGAGGAGAGAAGGAACAGGACTGCCCTGGGAGATAGTGAAGCCCCAGGGGCCTTGTGAGGGTCTTGCAGGGCCAGGGGGTGAGTAGTTACCTCAGCCCAAGGGAGTGTCCTTCCCTGAACCCAAGGTCTTGTTTCTCCAGATTTCAGGGAGGTGGGAGAGGATCAGAGGTGCTGAAGGTTGTTGAGACAAGACCCTCTTCCACAAGTTGCCAGACCACCCTCGTTGCCCCATTTTTCACTCCCAGCCTAATGACCTTGGCCTTGACTCAACATGAACCACCACTGAGCCAGTCTACTGCTTGTTCTGACCCTGTCTCCATCTTATCCCCTCCAGAGGCCTGGGTGCTGGGCTTTTGGAAATTGCTGGCTGAGGCTACACACCTCTAGTATGTGGGTCCCTCCTCTCCCTCCACTTGTGCAGGAGGAACCATCAGGAGTCTCTCAACTTGGCTTTCAAGGAGCAAAGTGATGCCTCTTTCCTTGCGTACTTGCATAGAACCAAAGAAGAAGCCAAAAGTCATCTGGAGCTCAGAGGGTCTGAACAGGAAGTTGTGGTTATCTGGTTATCACTTCTCTGCCATTGTCCCTGACCCCATAAGTCACTGAAGAGCGAGCCTTGGGCATCATGCCTTGCTCATCTTTATAACCCAGGTCCAGTGCCTGGCATGTTAAGTGACACAAATGTTTTATGGCATTGTTGATCTTCAAGAGCAGAGGAAGGAAAGAAAGAAAGGAGCAACTGAGAGCAAGACAAACAGGTGAGAAATGTTGTAATTATTCTTGCTGGTGTCACATCCATTCTCCCAGAAGGGCAGCCCTTTGAGTTCCCTTCCTTCTCAGGCACCGCCCCTCTTGTCCGGTAAGAGCCCCGCCCTGCCCAGTCTCCATAGTCCCAATTCAGTCCAAGAGTTCAATTTCCCATTCTTGGAAGTTCAAGTTCAATTTCCCATTCCTGGAAAACTGGAAAGAGAGTGCCAGTTTGGGATTTGTTCTCTCTGGAGTGCTGTCTTCATCTTCCCCACCGATGAGTCCGTCTGTCTTCCTTTCGGCTCCTTTGGCCTTGGAGGAGTGACTGTAATTTCTCCTTTCTGCCAGGTAACAGGCTTCTCTCCAAGAGCTTAAAATCCCTGGAGCGTCTAGGTAGCTCAGTCGTTCAGCGTCTGCCTTTGGCTCAGGTCATGATCCCAGGGTCCTGGGATCAAGCCCCACATCAGGCTCCCTGCTCAGAAGCCTGCTTCTCCTTCTCCCACTCTCCCTGTTTGTGTTCCCTCTCTGTGTCTCTGTCAAAAAAGTAAATAAAATCTTTAAAAAAAAAAAAAAGGTTGAAATCCCTTCGTTTCCTTACCCAGCTGATAATTTAAAGGGAATCTGCTCGGTCATATGTTGAATAAACCAAAGAGGAGCACGACGCATAGGTCTGTCTTCCTGAAGCTTCCAGATCAATCCAGGAGGACTCACAGGAAAGAAAAAAGCCCACTGAGAAGGGCCACCATTGTCCATGATGTGTGCTCTCTTTCACTGCAGTGAGTCAATAAACCGAACTTGGTTTGTACATTGGTGGTGAGGTATTGACAGAAATAGAGGTTCCACTGAGATTCAGCTCAAGACCTCACTGCCTTGGCCCAGGACCGTAGACTCCATATTTGGACACACATCCAGGACTCCTGGGTCTCACCCTAGGTGAGGCCTCCCTGAAGCAACCTCTGTGTGACCAGAAAGCAGGAGGTCCAGGGTGCTGGAATTCTGAAGTATCAGCAGAAGAACAGCCTTGGAGCCTTGAAAGACCTTATCAAGTACTGTTAACAACTAACACAGCAGGAAAATGCCAGGCTGTTGATCACCGGCTTTGTGTTTCCCAACTACAAAGACAGACGTCACCAAACTACTGGATACCCATTCCACTGGAAGACGTCACACTGAGGGTTCTTATGAACCTCAAGAAAAAGGTATCTGTAGAAAAAAAGAGCTTCTGCCTGAGACAACAGACGGGCTGTTGACCAGAGAAGAGGGTAACTGCCACCTGAGACACCGAACAAGATGAATACGGATTCTTTGCGCCATTTTTCTTCTCCTCCGCCGCTCATCTTGTATAAGACTATATTTTGACACCCTCTATTAACTAACTAAAAGACTTCTCAACAGGACCTCCCTATCTAAATCCTGTTATTTTGGACCCCTGAGGTCTTCTGCCCCTGGAGAAAAAAATAAGACTCTCTTGTGTTTTCCCCAGCCCATAACTACTACTGACATTAGGCGACATTTAACAACTGTTCATTCTACTATAGAAGGTAGGTCTTCCACAAGTCCTTCTGATCCTCATATAATTAATCCCAAACTTACAAGTTTAAAAAAATTGAACCTTGGCCCCGGGTCATGAATATGCTTCTGTTTAGGTCATTCTAACCTTACTGGCAAAATTTAGCCCATCAGAAATGGAGACTAACATCAGGCATATTCTTCCAGCAATAGTTCTTTCTCTCCAGAAACACTCCATCCTGCTTTGCAAAAGCTGTTTAACTCCACTCAGGAAAGCTTCCCACGCTGAGGGGCAAAAAAAAATACCCGGCTCTCTCCTGTGGGGATAAAGGACATTGTCAATATGGTCTGTGTCCCACCGGGATATTACTTTTTATGTGGACATCAGGCTTAACCACCTGCCACATACTAAGTTTTCCTGTTTCTGGACAAATCTTAAAAGAGATTTTCAGATATTTAAAATTACCAGCCTTTCCAGTGGATCATGTTTCCCTGAAAAGAAGGTCCAGAAACTTCCAAAAAGAGACAAACACAAACTACCTGGGACAACTGCCGGGGTGGGGGGACCAGCAGACTCACACTTTATGCATACTACGCAAGCTGCAATTAATTCCCACAGAAGGGATAGTTCAGCTGGAAAAGATGATCCAAAACCTCCCCTGACCCTAGTAAGAGGTCATCAATTATACAACCGCTGCTCTGAAAGCCAAACCAACCATTCTGAATGGAAATGTATGAGCCAGCGTTGTCACAGATGATTACGTAGTCCTTAATTTCTTCTTAGATACCCCAGGGGAATCCGCACTACAGCAAACCCTCTGGCTGCACCATATAAATGCCCCCAGGCTCACGTAGAACAATCTAGAAGTAGGCCAAATGGAAAAAGTCACCCAGATCTCTAGAAAAGAACAGTTGGGTTTGGGAAACATTTTCTTTGCCTGGATTTAATAATCGGGGCGCCTGTCCTCGGAGCCAATTACAAGAACCAACAACAAGTTCTGTTTCTGTTACAGCTGCCTGGTGTATTCCGTTCAGAGTCTCAACAGCTACTGTGTAGTTCGTGTCACATCAGAAGATTTAGAAACTCTCCCTGCCACAAAGGAGCGGGAAAGACTAACCCTGGCCCAACTACGGCATTCTCTAAACAGCCTCCTTATCAGAAGAATTTGGGCCACAGTGAAGACCTGAATATCATAGATGAATGTCTTGCAGACTTACTTTGCCCTTGGCCAAATGAGAGGACTAAGGAGGGGGAAAGTAGCCCCTGACAGGTCCTGGCTTGGCACTATCACTTGGCCCTTCATATTTTCGAAGCCACAGCAACGACCGGACATCCTATTCCAGCTAATGTTAATGTGACTAACTGCTGCATCTTTCCCAACTATGGCCTGAGTCTCACTTCATTCCCCCTGCTTTGTAGATAAAATCTATTAAGATACCAACCATAGAATTAACGTGTCTTCTGACAGCATCGAATCCAAAGCAAAGCCCCACATCCTTGAATCCTCCTCAAATCACTTAAATGAGCCCAAGTCCTAGAATAAGTCCTGTCTAATGTCTCCTTACTGACACTGCCCTTATGCCCCATAAAGTTCCTTTCGCCTTTGTTGCAGTGAGTCAATAAACCAAGTTTGTGTAACCAGAGGTGTGTTTCTGGTGATCTTTGGCTGGAGGGCATGGACACGTAAATACGCGACTCGACAAGAGACAGAAGGTGGTGAGACAGAGCTTCACTCAAGGGGAAATGTTATTAAAGTAGAGAAAATCATTAAGTGCCTTGCCTGAGAAAGGTATCTTATAAGCTCATACCCATCTCCAGATATGATTATTCATGTAGGGGCAGGAGGAGGTTGCTTTCTGTTTTGTTTTGTTTTGTTTTTTAGAAGCAGGAGACTAGACTATACTATAAGAACACAACCCAGACCCCCAAGAAAACATGTCTTGATTGGCAAGATAATTAGGGACCCAGATAGGAGGAAGAGGAAGACATTGTCCGTGTGGGCATTCCTGGACTGGTCGTGGAATAAAAGGAGCCAAGGTCAGTGCTTGGAAGGAGTCTGGACAGAGGGCAATGCCTGGGTGGCTTCGGGGAGGGCTTGCGTCATAGATTAGGAAGAGCGTGCTGAGCCTGAGCGCTCAGGAAATCCAGCCACCAGCAGGACTGCCCTCTGCTCTCTCACTGGTCTGCCCAGTCTCCTTGGACCAGCTAGCTCATCAATGAGTGTGGGAGCCTATCTGCCTTCTCCATTGCTCCTCTGTCCCTTGCTCCGGCCAGAGAAGGGACACTCAACCCACCCTCTTTCTTCCAGGGAGTGACAGGGAGTGAGGTTGCAGGGCTCCACACTCCCAAAGCAGTAAGGAACAAGTGTACCAAAAGCATGCCAGGGCACGGAGGAGAGAAGAAGGATGAAAAAATGTGAGAACACAGTTTAGGAGAAAGCATGCCATCCGTGGTGTCCAGAGAACAAACCAAAATCAACCAGACAGAAAGCTCTCCCCTCCAGAAAGACACAAATGCCACCACCCATTGAACACACAGAGCCACGAGGCGCTTCACCTAATTAGACTCATTTGCAGAGCTCTCCTACCTCATGTTCCTTCTGGCCTGCATCTTCACCCGGCCAAGCACCAAACACCGACACTGTACCCAGGCGCTGTTACGCTTAATTGTCGAATAACCTTGAAGCAGAAGGAGTGCTCATCTTTCAAAGACTTATTTTACAAAACGAGGAAACTGAGGCCTAGCGATGCAACCCAGCTTACCACAACTGGGATATCTGATCCGGGATCTTTAACTCTAGATCCAACATTTGTGTTTTTTCTAATCACAACGGCTGTGCTATGGCTTCCAAAACCTGCATGGCCTAGATTGGGATGCGCTCACCTTCTCTCTGCCATGTGATACCAAGGCTGGAAAATGCTGCGTTAGAAAAAATCAAAAAACAAAACACCATAGGTGACAGCCTAGGTAAGCAGTCTACAAAGTACCCAACGCCTTTGCTGTTAAGAAACATGTTAGAGGCTGCACATGGCTTACCCCAACCTAGGCTATTATAGTCCAGGACCTGGCTGCCGTTTTCCATTTCTATAACATGCATTATGGATACGTAATTACGGTAATCAAGAAACTAAATCGTTGGGTGGGCCAGAGCCCTTCTCCGGGGATTCCGAGAGTTCTGTTCATTCACGCCTTACAGGCGTTTAAAACCCTCATAAGCCACACACCAGCCTGGATTTTTCTCATGTCACAGTTCTATTTCGGCTGCCTCCGATGGCCGTGGACCACCTAGCTTTCACAGTATATCTTTCAAAGCATACTCTGACTACAGCAGAAACTCCTGACTCTTCTAGCTGGGGATAGTTGGAGAACCATTGTGGTTTCATTCCTGGATTCTTTTTCAGGAAGTATCTAACAGACCTCAGATTGCATTTCTAGATGGTAGGTTCAAAAGCTCAAACTAGGACTTTTTACTGTTCCTAGTATTAGACAGAGCAAAAGCACTATAGGGACTTTCTGTCAAAAGCACCTTTTTAAAATTGAGTTTCGGCCTCACTCAGTAGAAGCAAGATGGCGCCCTCCTAGCATCACAAGGAGCAGCTTCAACATTATCCAACTCCTTGAACTCCTATCCACTTAACAGAATGGGGCCTCACTCTTTTTCAGGAACTGGAGAAGAGACAGTGCTCAGATACAAAGTCATCAGTAGGTAGATTCAACCTCCAGATCCATCCAGCACATCCTCATGGGCCCCATGCATTTCCACGACCTAATACTCTTCTTAACCTCAGCCAAAGCATGTCCTTTGAGCCTGCATTTTCCCCAGCATGTCATAAAAGAGAGGAGTTGATCCACAGGATCTCCAGGATTTCTTCTGCCTCTGTGATACTATGACTTGGTTTAAGAGGCAGGATGAGAAGCTCAAGGGAGGAAGAGTCCCTGTAGATTCTTTCCGTCAAATTGACTCCTGCCATTCAGACCCTTCCTGGCTCCTCCCTGCCCACAGATGAAGTTAGTTCAAACACTCATTATGTCTGGCCTAGATGGCCAAAGTGGTCGTCTAAGAAGCCTGTACCATATGAACCTCTGCTCCCGCACCCCCTTGCATCCCAACTCCCAACCGAAGGCACCTTCAGCAGCTCATACTGCCTTCAGAACCTGAGCTCTGGTTCTGAATGTGGCCCCTCCTCACCTCGGGGTCGCAGCTTGTGGTGCTCACTTAGATGCCATGCTCCAGATGTTTGTCATTCCCTTTGATGCCCTCCCTCCCTTTCTCTCACTCCCTCTACCCCCGTGCCTTTGAATATTCTATTGGGTCACCAAGACCTTCCTCCCCGCCACCAACCACCCACCGCCTTGCCATGCTGCCTCATGGGGTCAGTCCTCATGCATATTCCAAGGTGAGCCTTGATCCATCATCTCCTCCCCTGTGAGACTTCCATCAGCACCACCACACCCCTGGGCCCCTGACTCCATTCCCATCCCCTGCACTCCCTAGCAGAGTTGTCTGCAAAACATCTCGTAATCTCCTTTTTTTGTGATTCCCTGTGTGTCTGTCATTGCTTCTAAGTAAAGCCTACTCCTTGAGCCCAAGGAGGCATTTTTTTCAGAGCACACTGCCTGGCACCCAATAAAGACTCGATATGTGTTTGTCAAGGCAATGAATAAGAAAATGAATCAATAGGTTTCCAACTAACTTGGAAACCTTGAAGAAGCAATTATAGATTACAGAGTAGAAAGGCGCCAGACCAGTGAGACAGACAGTAAGTGTTTTAGAAGTTCAGTGCCAGGCACTATGAACCATAACAGGTTATTTTTGTTTTGCTTTTGCAAGGAATCGAAAATGTTTTGATTTGTGCGGCAGAGTGGGGAGGTTCATCATAAAAGCAGTGCTTGGAGATCCATCTGGAAGGGGTGAACAGGATGGATTTGAAGAGAAAATTCAGAAAGCAGCTGGGAGTTTAGGTGTTGCCCAAACACGTCCTGCGTAAGAAAAAAGTATTTTCTCTGCTTTTGGGGCTACTGCAGGCACTCTATTCCTGACCCCATCACCACTCTGCACCTTGAACTTCCATCTTCCCATTATCTCCTCAGTGAGCCTCCCCACCAGAGCTCCAAGCCAGAAACCTCCGGGGCAGGGAGGGTGTGGCACGGAGCTGGAGTCTAGGTCCTGGTTGGCATGTCAGAGGTAAACACTACCAAGTTCTTTTTCTCCCTTTCTTTTTCCTCTTTAGATCCCTGATCAGGTGGTGAGATTCCTGGGAGAAACCATCTCACCTTTCCAGCCCTCCCAAGCCAATAGCCAGAGGCCTTCACAACCAAGCTCCCAAAGCACATCTCCAAACTTATGTGTGGGGCCCATCTTCTTCAAGGAGGAGAAAATGAGCCCAGGCTTCATATTACTAAGTCTTGTTCAACTATTTCAGTTGAAGAAACTAAGCCCCATACAGAGGTCAAATGACTTGTCCAAGGTTACACTGCTAGTTAGCAGCCAAGACTGGACACTTCAACCCCAAATCATCTATTGTGACTCTTTCTCTATACTCAGCTCAGGACTGGAGGAAGAGCTGATCTTTCTGGTTGCTTGCTGTAGGGTCTGTGCCAGGCCCAACTCCCGGCTGCCTGACCCTAGCTGTCCCTAACAAGTTCACCTGCCTCTAGGAGCAGGATGAACTACTCCATCGTCTCTTCCCCCCACATATACCCACAAAGCTGTCCTGGACTATGGAGAATAGGAAGGAGGGAGTTAGCAGCCCAGCTCGTCATCACTGGCTCTCATTCTCATTCTCCCTCCTTCATGCATGTTTGCCCTCATAGACTGTGGGGGCAGATTGCCTGAGGTGAACCAAGAGGCATGAATTTTCTAGAGTTCCTAGTGAACCACAGAGGATGAGTTGGGGAGACAGCGGTCCGGGGGGGGGGGAGGGATGGATGTCCCAGACAGAGCTGAAAGCTGCTTTTGACCTCAGAATCAGAGGCACAAGAGGCTCGAGGGCCTCACCTGTCCCAGGCCACCTGTTCTCTTCACCACCAATAAACAAGGGAGATCAAAATCTATCTTGGGATTCTACTAAAAAGTCATTCAGCAAAGGCCTGGGGGTGCTCATCCTACACTATGTGCTGTGGGATGCTCGAAGAAACCTAACACCGCTGCGATCCCTCCACTGCAGCAGAAGGCCCTAGAACATGGGCATTTACAACCATTCCCTAAAGTAACCCCCAACATAGCCATCATCCACCATAATAAAAAATAAAAACCCTCACACCTGATCCATCTTGCATGCAAGACAAATAGCCCCAAAGCCCTTGTTACCATATCATCTCCATCCCTACTGAAATTGCCTGAAAGATTTCTCACGAGTGGGTTTGGAGTCTGGTCTTGCTGCTGCTAACTAGCTGTGTGACCTTGGGCTAGTCACTTCACCTCCACGGGGCTTAGTCCGACCTCACTGAGCCTCCTGCAGAACAAAGCCTAAACTCCTCAGCCCAGAAGCCTGGGCCTTCCTGGGCCAGTGCCATGAGACTTTCCAGCCTGCCCTTCCTGGCACTCAGCCCCGAGCCGGGGTGTTGTCGGTCCATCTCTTACAGCCTTTGTCCCATTCCGGGTCACACTCAAGCGCTCTGGCCCTGGTGTATCCTCCCAGCTTATCTCCAAACTCCTTGGGGGCAGAGTACCTCCACAGCTCCTAGAGGGCCTGGCACAGGGCACGAAACACAGGGTCAACAAATGTTAGGTCGTCAGTGAGCAGTCAGGTAAACATCCATCGTTCCTTCCAGGCGGCTGCCTGCTGCCTGCTGCCTGCTGCCCTCCCCCAGACAGTCTGTTCAACACTACAGATTCCAGAAGCAGGCTTCTCAGATGTGGTCCCCAGACCACTGGCAGCAGAAATACCCCCAAGCTTGATAAAGATGCAGGTTTCCAGACTCCATCCCAGACCTATGGGCAATCTAATTCCAGGGGGCTCCCACGTGCCAGCCTGAGCTTGACAAGAGTCTGGAGCAGGTTCTTTTGCAACAAGAGTATTGCAGATGCCCCCCTAAGCAGCCTGGGGTGCAGCTGAGCACAGGGGAGGGGTGGGAGGGAGGAGACTTAACAGCACCCGCTGAGCATCCCTGCCTGTCCCCAGCGCATTCATGTCCATCTTCCTGTAAGCACATCACAATGTCAGAGGAGCCTCTCCCTGTCCTATCCAGTGCCCCCCACCACCTGGCTTCTCCCTTTTTGCCGCTTCTTCTGCCCACCAGCCCGGCAGGGCTAAAAGTGGTTCTTGCCCTCAGTCAGCCTCTTCCTCCCTCCCCGGGGTGCCCTATCTCTTCTTCCACTGACTTAAACAGCTGCTTCTGCCTCCAGACAAAGAAAAGAAGGGACTCCCTTCCTCCTCTTCGCCCCGCCCACCAACATGATAATATGCTTTATAAACCTGAGGAGCATTTTCAGGGGCCACTTTACCTAATCAAACCTCTGCTGTTTGCCCAGGCATCCTGGCCTCCCCTCCATCCTAAGGTTTCCGACCTTCAGGGCCCCCCAACCCCCGCACCTCTGACATCAAGTGTCTGCAGTTGTGGGCGGCACCACCACAGGACAAAGAACCCAAAGGCTTAGAGCAGCGAAAGCCCCCAGTCTGACTAGGCATCTCCAGGGAAGTCCTGTTCCCCATCCCAATCTCTGAAGAACAAAGGGTTTTGACAGACAATCCCAGGGAACTCTTTGGATCTAAGAGTCTAGGATTAAGAGTACTAGAATATTCTGTGCCATATGAGTTCAGGGCAGAAGGCCGCAGGGCGTAAGGAGCTCCAGCCACAAAGAGCAGGTTCCTCAACGCCCAGAGGAGTCACTTTGATGGTGGCTATTAGGTTCTCAGCTTCACAGAGGGCTGGAAAAATCTGAAGTTATTTCCCCGAGAAGCAAATACTCAACCAGAGTGGAGAAATCATAGCAAATGCTCACACAGCCCTTCCTCCAGGGCAGGCAGCAACATTCTGAGCACTTTACACACATTAACTCATTTCGTCCTGGTGACACAGCCAATAGGTAGGCACTATTATCCCCATTTTACAGGCGAGGAAACAGGTGCAGCGTGTTGAATGAAACTGCCTCCAGTCACAGAGCTGGTAGGTGGCAGACCCAGGATTCGAACCCAATCCAAGTGCATGAATCCATGCTCTCAAGCACAGTTGTTCAGCCCTGTCACCTCAGAGGCGACACCCTCCGCCAAGACAGTGTCGTCCACCACCCACCACCCTCTATCTTCCTCACAGAGACTAGAGGCAAGCAATACAACTTCCACGGAAGGCACATCAAGACCGTCATGTCTTTGAGATCCAGAATCAAGGGACCGCCATCTGATGAGACTGAATGTTGATACTGTGGGGCCTTAGCCCTTGGCAACAGTGGCGTGTCTGAGAAAAGCTCTCTGGTGTCCTCCCCCTTCCTCGCTTTCCCTTCCTTCCTGGCACCCTGCTCTGACCCGCTCACCCCCCCATCCACCCTCACCGGCCCTGGGTGTGAAGAGCACTGGATTCAGAGACAGACGTCACTTCCCGGCTTCTCTGCACGTCGGGTTCTCCCTTCCGGATCAAGAGGCGCTCTGGCCGAATGACCGGGGTGTGGGCCTGAGAAGCCACCTGCGTTCTCCTGTGAGCCTGTGTCAGACCCTCAAGCCCCGGCTTCCCCACGTGTGAAGTGCGGTCTGGGCTGGGTTGTCGGGACGATTCAAAGGGACACCCGGAATGCTCCCAGTCCGGAACCTGACGCCAGCGTAGGCCCACTATTTGGGCATCTGTGGTTTATGGATGAAACTACTTCCTCCCCAAGGTGGGACTTGGGGCCAGACCTCAAAGGGGGATCAGCTGGGGCAAGGGGTTCTGTGAGGCCGCGCCAGGGATTTGCTCGCTAAGGTGGAAATCCATTTGCCTCATTTCCTTCTGTCCTCTTCCTCCCTTACCCTCGTGACACCAAAGTTCCAGCACATTCCTGTATTGTGAGGAAGTGCTCCGCCGGAGAAGCTTACAACCTAAGGACACAAACTCCAGAAAGTCCTTGGGCCCCTCCCCTTCCCCAGCACCCTGTGGGACTCCCTCCTCCCACCTCGACCCAGATCCCCTGGAGTGCCTATTCTCATACCTCTTCAACTCAAACCCCTGCCCCCCACTTCAGGGCCTAGCAGACTCCTGCTTCCTCATGGAAAGCTCCTCCGTCCCAAAACTAGAAGGAATACCGGTGCCTAAAACACCCACAATTATCTCCGGGTTCTATGTGAACATTCTGTGTGCCTACAAATTCCCCCTCCAACGACCTGCTTCTTCAAGAGAAACCAGTTCATACTCTTTTCCTAAACCTGCTCATAATCTAGCCCGGGGTCTGGACACATAGTTACTCAATATACATTTGATGAATGAATGACAAAGAACAAAAGAACAAGAATGCGGACATGCTCTACTCAAACATCACAGAAATAGCAAAGGGCAAAGGCTTCTTTCCCTGATGAACCTGGACTGGAGAGTTCCCCCTGCACCAAGGATCTGCCCTTTAGATCTGGGTCTCAAGCCCCTGGCTCACAACGTGTATCTATCTATCGCCCCAGGAGAGAGCAGGCCCCTCCCCATTGACCTGTAACCCAGATCTGCTCAAGGCAAGGATGGGGCTTTACTCAAGCAGTAGCTCGTAAGGAGGACAGGGGACAAGGTTCCCACTATGACATGGGATAGGAGGGAGAAATGTGGCCGTGGCCTCGCTGTGATCCATCTGTCCAACTAGACAGAGGAGAGTTTCATGCCTGATCAGGGCTCAAGGGAGATGGGTAGTAGAGAATATTAACCAGCCCACCTTGAACAGAAGCAGGCCAAGAGAATCTACCTCAACCAAAAGTAAGATAGCTTTTGGGTGTATTGGGTTGGGTTTTTGGTTTTTTGGTTTTTGTGTGTGTTTGTTTGGGGGAGGGGGGTTGGTGGAGTCATAGTTGGTTCTATAAAGACCCTCTCTCAAACAGGTCTCCTTGGCTCCTTGCTAAAGGAAGGACAGGTCCCAGGAAAGCCCTGAATACTTCAAGACACAAAGGGAGTATGCAGAATTTTTGCAGTCTTGCCCAGATCTGGCCTTGTAGGTGGGGTCTGGATTAGTTTACCCTAGTTAGGTAGAAATACTTCCTAGGCTGAAATGGAAGGGAAGAAATAATTATCCGAACTACAGACAGAGAGTTATGTACTGCGAGATTCATTACAGCATAATTTACCAGATTAAAAAAAAACTATAAAAAATGTAGTAACTGTCTCATAAAAATCGAACCATCAAATAAATAGTGGCAACCCCTAGGACAGGTTATTATTGACAATCTATTTGAAGAACCTTTAATGGCGTAGGGAAATACATATGCTAGAAAGACAAAAAGCTTGACCAACTACGGTACGGAGAGTAGACACAGGCTTAACTGCATGAAGCATCAGATCAGGAAAAAGCAGCCAGATCAAAGTGCTCTGTTATCCCCGCACAGCGAGGTTCTGAGTTTATTCTCTTATGCGCTTTTCTGTGAACGCTCTTCCCAGTTTCCTATAATGAGCATATATTCCTTTTAGAACATAGGAATCATATAAAAAAAGGAGCAAAGGAGAAAAGTCGGGAGGACAGGGTCATTGTTCGAAGGGACAAATGGGCAGCAGGAAGCCGAGCAGAGAGCCTTGCCGAGGAAGAGCCAAGATATCTTTCTTCATGGCCCCGCTCAGTTGAGCGTGTGGGAGGGGACCAGACTACCAAGCTGGGGCTGGGGACACGCTGAATCACAGGAGGGGGGCCAGAGACGGAAGCTTGGGCCTCTCCCCAAGTCTAGAGGGGAGCTGAAGGGAGGGGGCAATGGGAGGAGATTTCAACCCTGCTTCCACCACCCTTTGTGCCCCAACATCTTCTTTGGTCGCGTACTAGGACAAGAATGCCATCCGTCCCCAGGAGCCAGTGCCCAGCTCTGCAGAGCACATCCCAAAGGAGGAGCCCTGGCCCCTAAACACACACACACACACACACACTCATGCGCACGCATGCACACACACCCATCCTGCAACCCGTCTCGTCTCTCGGTCCCCCCTCACAGGAGGCAAAAGAGGAGATTGGCTGGGAGGTAAAGACAGCTTGCTGCCTCGCAAGCAAGCAGCCTCTGGTCCAGAAAGCTCCCAAAGCCCCCTCTCCTTCTCTCCTCCTCTGCCCCAGTCTCCATCCTTGGATCCCTGGGTCTGGTTACTTTATTTTCCCCCCTAGCCTGAGTGCAGCTCCCCCTTCCAGTTCCCAGCGGGCCATTACCAGTCTAGGGGATGTGCTATCTCTCAGCACCACCTGCTCCCCACGCTGGATCCCACCAATGTCCCCTTTTCAACTTCCAGACTCTCCAGGGCCTGACACACGGCGTTCATCCAGTGCCTGTTTTTGGAAAGAAGGAACTGAAGAGACAGAGGGTGTAGACTTTGCCCTTCTCTCCAGCCTTTTTCTATAAACCCAGAAAATGTGACAGCCAGAAGAGAGCGCAGCAGACATCTAGGTCAGCCCCCTTTGCCTGCCCCTCCCCCAGTCCTGTTCTCCCAAGACCCTGGAGTAGAGAGAGCAACCACAGCCCTCTTTCTGCCCTGCGGGATCCAACCAGCTCTCTCTACACAAGATCGATGGTCCAGGGTGCGCTGGGAGTGCAGACAGGACCAGCGGCTCTGCACAGGTAAGTCACAATGATTGCCACAGAAGGCTCAACATGTCCTAGAACCCAGGACAAGACTCAAGTTGCCAGTTTGACCCATAAGCCACGCCCCTCTGGGCGTGTCTCTGTCCCCGAGTCACCAGGGCCGACCTGAAGCTCTTCTCCTCTCCCATTACTCCCCTTTGAAGCCCATCACCCCTCCCAAAGGAACGAGAAAGCTTAACTCAGACGCTAAGCTAACTGCCTTGGCTGGCTGTAAAGGAATGCAACAAATGCTGGAGGGTCCCAGCAAATCCTCAAACTCAAAACAATCACAAGTGCTACAACTGCATTCCTCTAAGGCAAGGTTACCGCTGCCTGTCCCTTACAGCTTCCAGCTCAGGACACCACCTAGAATCCCTGTATAGGAGTAGGGATCCTGAGGAAGGAGAGACATCCTAGAGAGGAGAGGGGCTCAATGT
Organism: Mustela nigripes; assembly: GCF_022355385.1. Lineage (NCBI taxonomy): Eukaryota > Metazoa > Chordata > Mammalia > Carnivora > Mustelidae > Mustela > Mustela nigripes. The sequence goes on from NW_026739491.1 coordinate 1,859,317, forward strand.
CTTCCTAGCGCCGCCTCTTCCATCCCTCTATCCCCAGGAGGACGTCCGTCTCCTCCTACCCTTCCCCTGCTTCATCCTCCGTCGGTCCCAGAGGAGTGATGCCACTGAAGGGACCGTAGTTCAAGTGGCACAATGAACCTGACAAGACGACGCAGTCATGTTTTCTGAACTCTCCGCGTGGCTGCGGGGTGGGCATTGGGG
>NW_026739491.1:1859617-1891211 GCF_022355385.1 Mustela nigripes
GTGAGTACTGGCTTCGCTGAGACAGGCTGTCACTAGAGCTAAACCCAGGCCCTGCCGTCCCTCCCTGGCAACCCAGCAGTTCAAGATTAATGACTGAGAAGAACAGGCCTCCAGAACTCCAGTGGGCCGCCTGGAATTTGAAATGCTTATCCTAGAAAAACAGGAGGAAGTTGGAAGTCCCTCCAGGCTTGGAGACAAGGTAAAAATTAAGAGGGGGAGGATAAAGAGAAGGAAGATGAGCAAGATGGAAAATAGGGCTGGGCGGTTCCCAGAGCAAGGTCGCCCTTGGTCATGTCATATCTGATGGCAGTGTCCTTCCCGGGGCTCCTGCGGGTGGCTTCCTCTCTGCCCCCACCCTCAGGGAGGCACCAGCGCAGAAAACAGAGAGAGCTTTAGATCCAGACAGACCTGGGCTCCTGTTCCGATTCCATTGCTTCCTAGCTGTGTGATCGTGGGCAAATGACCTCAATTCTCTGAGCCTCATCAGTTTTGCCATCTCTAGAGGGGAGGGACTGACACCTCCAAGTGTTTTGTGAAAGCTAAAAGTGAGAAAATGTAAGTCAAACCCTGAAACACTTTCTGGCCTGTGGCCAATGTCCAGCATGAAGTAGTCAGTTCTCCTTAAATTGCCTAAGAAAGCAGGATCTTCTCGGGTCGTGGATCTGGCTTCCCTTTAATGCAAACAAAATTTTCCTGACAGACAGAGGGGTAATGAGGACAGTTCGTTCAGTCATTTACACAAACATTCTCCGCCAAGTGCCCCCTGAGGAGCATGCCATGGGACAAAACGAGAGCTAGCTGCCTCTTCTAACCGCAGAGGAGAGACAACAAACAGGTGAGTATACAAAACCCCAAGCAGGGATAGGTGCTATTAAAAAAAAAAAAAAAAAAAAAAAAAAAAAAGCATGGCATGGAAAGAGAGAACGGCCATTCTACATAGAACAGTCAAGGAAGGCATGTTAGCATCTCTGGCACATTCCATGGAGACAACTACAGGCATCTATCTGAAGAAGTGAAGCAGCCAGTTGTGTGATCATCTGGAAGAAAAGCATTCCATAGGGGCAACGGTGAGTACAAAGGCCCTGGGGCAGTCCCACGTCCAGGTAAGGGAAGCAGACACCAACCACTCATGGAATGAGTTTAGAAGAAGGAGCACCCCCATCCACCGGAGAGAACAACAAAAGATTCACAGAGACCAAGGCATTGAGATTGACTTTGAAGGATAGGGAGTATTTTGACAGTCACAGGTTGACCTTCAAGAATGGGTAGTATTTTGACAGGCACAGATGCGGAGGAGGAAAATATTTCCAAGCAGAGGGCTTCCCTCTTCATGTTTCTGGAGTCTAGCTCGATCCTCCTTGCCTTGAGTTAATAAGAAAGGAAATCAAAGCCCAAAGAAGGGCTTGCTAAAGCCACACCACCAGTTAGCAGTCAGTGAAGTCAGAGCAAGGACCAATCGCCTGGATTCCCAGCCAGAGGCTTTGTAACCAGGCTTGTCCTTGTTATTCAGAATCCATGCAAGTCTGTTCCCCAGGTAGGCTCTCATTTCTCCCCAGTCCAGGAACTCTCTCAGAGGCCTAAGAGGACCGCCTAGGATTTCTGAATGACACTTGCTCCATCTTCATTGGGGTTTCCTGAGCTTACCAGCTGCCAGGAGCCCGGCACTGTGTTACAACTCCCAAGAAGAGCCACACACAGTGATTAATATCCTATCTCCTAGCAAATAATTATAATTAATGCAGAGTATCAAATCAGGACATCAGGCATTATTAGGAGGAATTAGCTATTTATTTTCATTTTATGCTCTGCTCCCCCACCCCACCTCCCACATCTCCTGCTCCCTCTGGTTTCCCAGACCCAGGTGGAGGGGAGAAAGAACTCCTTCCCTAAGAGCACAGTCCTAATACCTAGCTTCCAGGACCTGAGTTTGGTAGCAGGAAGACGCAGATCACCACAGCTGCTGTGCTCAGGGAAGCACAAGCCTCAGGCAATGGTAGCGACAGGAGGAAACAGAAGCTATAGTGGCAGGCGGCCCAGGAGAAGGAGCTCAGAGCTCTGCCTGAGAGATGGCCAAGGAAGGCTTCCAGAGGAGGTAGCATTTGAGCTGGGCCTGGAAGGAGAGGCATCCGTTTTCAAGGTGAGCCAGCGGGGTGGGTAGGGAGAGGCATTCTAGAAGCAGTCTTCTAAAATACAAGAGAAAATGGCCAAAGAGCAAATCGTGGAAAAAGGGGAACAGAAGGCAAGAGGGTCATATTCCCAGGCAGTCCCAGGAGGTGAGCTCCAGGGGCAAAGGTCTGGGGATCAGAAAAGAGGAAAGATGAAAACAAGTCCAAGAGCAGGAGATGTAAGGGGAGGAGGGGTGCAATGTGCTGAGATGTTCAGGTCTCAAGTGTCAGTGGGCAGAACGGTGGTTTCTTCTGCTAGATTCCTGCTCCTGGAGGCTTGGTGGAAGGAACCACTAGGCTTCTGACCACAACCTCCAAAGGTTGGGGAGATTTAGCTTGAGGGCAAGAAGGAAAGCAGAGTCAGAAATGAGGGAGGGTCTGGGAATTAGGCTGCCAGCTCCAGGAGACCAGAGCTGGCAGACTCAGTATGCACTCAATGGTTATTTGATGATGGATATTCGCTGCAATAAACAAATTCCAGCAGCAATGTGGAGAAAAGATTGCAGCAGACAGACTAGAGGAAGGAGGGCCACTGAGGATGCTACCGCAGTATTTCTGCCGGCAGACGAGACAAAAGTGGGAGGACCGAAGCAGAGATCCCTGACCCTGGTTACGGGGAGGATGCCTGTGTCGTTCCTGAGGAGGAAAAGATTTGGGAAAGAATCTGAAAAAAGGACCAGCAGAAAAGCCCTTACTGAACCAATCAAAAAGTCCCCAAATGTCCAGAGTCCCCCATGCCCTGCTGCTTTGTCTCAGAAAAGTGCAAACAAGAGAGCCGTTTTCCCGAGGGGCCACAGCAATTGCCTTCCTGAGGGAAAATGCCGTTTCTGGAATCCCCTCATCCCAATCATGGCAGATTAAAGAAGCATAATCCAGCAGGCTGGCCTCAGGCACCTGGACTGGGGCGAAGGAGCGTCTTGAGAATGAGGAAGTGTGTGAGAAGCCTGGAGAGTAGCTACAGAGCCTAAGGACTATGGGTCGATGGGGCAGATGCCCCAGAGGTTTGCAGACATAACATCTAGGCCTCCTCCAAGGAGCTGCTGCGGGAGAATCTGGCGTCTTGGCAGCCGAAACTCTCCGGGTCCAAACAGCCTCCTCCCAGCTTGAGGGGGTCCATCCTGTCCCCAGGCATTCAGGACTATGGACTCGGAAATCTGCCTCATGGCGCACATCATGCCCTTAAGATCGGAGGCTAGACTTGATTCTAAGGATTCCTGATGCTAAGACCCCATGGGATTCCCATCCCAGGATATCCAGCCTGAGATGCAGCCTTCAGCACGGGTCCTGGAGTCAGAGCTGTGGCGGCTCATAAACCTGTCTTCCTCCAGTCTCAACAGCAACTTAGGCAGGTCCATTTGAGTGCAGCTTAACTACTTTATCTCTCCATCACTGAGCATCTAAGACCTTGTTTCACAGCTAATGTAGCTCTAACCCAGCAAGAAAGGTATGATCCCCATTTTTCAAATCAAGAACCAGGCTCAGAAGAGTGAAATGGCAGGCCAGGGTCACATAGCAGCACGAAGGGCTCAAACCCCAATCTGTCTGACTCCCAAGTTCAGACCCTGGACGCCTTTGTCTGGTCCTGTCTACCGTAGTTGGGATGTAAGGTGCAACAATGGCACAAACTCTATTCTGGATGAGAAGTATACAGTCGATTTTGAATTAGCTATATGGTATGGCTCCACTGAAAAGGAAAAGGAAATTAGCTTTTCTTGAGTTACTCCCACATGCCAAAACATTGTCCTAGTCTTTCCCTGTGCTTTGTTTTTTGTTAGATCTCTTCATTCTGAATGCCTCTGTCCAGCCTTTGAGTTCAGCCCATTCTGGACCCAAGTCCATCCTCCCCCGCATCTTCCACAGCAGACTCATGAACGTCTGTTTTCTCAAATGCACTCTGTTCCTCCAACCAGACCAATCTGGAGCTGTCCCTGAGAACCACCTCCCCACCTGCCACTCCCGGCTGTACCTCCAACTACAAAGAAAACAATGACTCCATCTGCTCCCACAGCAGTCTCTGTTCCAGGCCCAAACTGAGCTACACAATGAACCCCAGGAGTACACTGATCTCTTACACTGGTATTCCTACAAGAGATCCTGGTTTGTTCTCCTGCCTACAGTTTCCTCTTACAAATTAACTCTATTCATTACCCTGGCAATGGAGAAAAAGACCATCACCCAGAGGCACAAGACAGAATGAGATCACATATGCACAAATTCATACACACACACACACACAGAGAGAGAGAGAGAGAGAGAAAAGAAATCAATAGAGGGAGGGACCAAGAGAGGGAAGGCCAAAGGGTTCACTGGTATAAAAGTACCCCCAAATCCTCAGAAGCCTCCTCCCTAGGACCTGCTGAGCCAATTAATTACAAAAGAACCTTTCCTATAGAAAGATGGTCCCCAACTGAAAGCAAATCATCCCCTTTGGAGAATGAATGACTTGGCTTGGCAACCAGAAAGAGCCACTATTCTCCAAAATGTTGCTGTGTAAAATGGGGCAGCTCATTTAGGTCGAATGAGCCTTAAATTCTTCATCCATACACTCAAAATAATAATCTCAGCCTGGCCTACCTTACAGGGTTATTTTGAGGATCCAGTGAGATCTTAGATTTACAAAAATGCTTTGCATGTTGGGACAAGAACATGGGGAGCAGGGAAGCAATAGGATATATAAGTCAATAGAAGTCATATTTGACCTCAGGGAAGACCATGGAATGCTCTTCCAATCTTACCAGGTAGAATTTGTTCTGAAAATGTCTAGGGTGCTAGCAGTGCATAGGGCAGACACGCCAGTGTAGGGGGAAGTGGTGTTCCAAACTGCATGCTTCAACATTGGTGGGGTTATATGCAAACAGGGCCAGCCCACCCCTCAATAGTACCAGAAGAATAAGCGGTAGGACTTGAAAAAGCATGAGTTCTGAAGACAAAGACTTAAGTCTTCCCCATTCCACCTCCTTAGCTTTTTGACTTCTCTGAGCCTCTATTTCCTTATATGTAAAATGGGAACAAGATACCTAATTTATAGGGCCATGGCAAATTTGTAAGGATTATGTTAAATAACCTGTGTAAAGTGCTTGGCAGAAATGGCAGTTAATAATAACCCTCCCTTTGCTGCGTCTTCATCCCTAAAGGTGAGGAGGCAGCACTGAACGGCTATTAGTGAGAAATCCACAATCCACCTTACAATAGGCAGCCAGTGGGCCCTCAACAAGCTCACTAAGCATGAAATTGAGCAAGAATATTTATGTGTCTACTTGAATGCTAATGAGGCTCTAACCAGCAAAGGAAAGATATCTGTGGGGTTCCCATGTTGCTGGTGGGGATACCACGTCAGAAAAGCAGGTGGAGAGAGAAGAGGACCGCAGGGAAGCTAATGCTCTTTTCCAAAAAGCCAATGGCTTCTGCCTAGCCGTGACCCACAGGCAAGTTCTATAAGCTCTCTGAACACTCCTTTCCAGCCCAGGATGAAATGCTCAAGAAACTCAGGTTTGGCCATTTCCAAAACCAGAAGCATCAGAATCCAGAATTTCTAGGTTTCAAAAAATGAGAAGAGTTGACTCCAGTAATCCTAAAAGATGGTCACCATGATCTGGGATGTTCACACCTCAGTGGGAGAGCAAGGGAAAAGCAGTTAAGAACCTCAGGGGTCTCAAGGCAGAACTTGACGGGGAGAGGGAGGGAGGAAGGGTAGGGAAGGGGGAAAGGACCGGAATAGATGGACAACAGTTTCGGCAGAGGGGAAAGCCTGAAGGAAAGAGGGCCAGTGAAAGGAAAAAATCCAGGGGTAGTCAGAACAGAAAGGTAGCTGTGTTCTTGTTTGCATGCATAAAGACAGCCCAGAAAAGAAGGGTAATAACATTTCTTAAGCATTTTGCTTTCTGCTGGGTGCTACACTAAGGGCTTTACAGGTATTATCTCATTTAATCTTCATGCTGCCCTTGTTAAGACCATAACTTTTGTTGCCACCTCATCATTTTATAAACGAGGATCGGGAGATTCAAGGCATTGTATAACTTGCTCCATTAACCTTTTTTTTTTTTCTCCATTAACTTTTAAATAAGGCAACAAGACCCATTTTGATATTCCAATACTCCAACACCTGGTCTAGAAAAACTGCACAGCTATGTGACCCAGCATTGAGGCTTTTCCCCTTCTGTGCAAGATATTGGTTCTCTCCTTCACCCCCTCTCTCTTATCCATGAGTTTCCCACTGCTTGTGAAAAAAATAAAAAATGTTCTTATCAAAATACTTAAATGCAAGGGTAGATATCACATAACCCTTATTTTTTAAACCATATAAGCACATGTTTTAGGTGTTTAAATGCCAAGGTTACAAAAATCAATACCTTTCTCAAGAATTCTTAACTTTTCTTCAGCCCCACCCTGAATTTGTTTGTGGCAACCGAAGCTGTTGTTTTGACCCTGACCTTCATAAAGCCACCCACTGCCCCCTGGTCCTCCTCCAGGCTCCTCCTCTCTCAGTGGCAGCTATTCCCCACAACCCCTCTGTGCCACCAACCATTTAGTACCTCCTGCTGAGGCCTTTCAAGTCAACCAGAGGGGAAGGTTTAATGTGCCCATAAACCTTCAGATTTTCAGAACTCCTGAATTCTTTTCCCTCGAAGAGCAGGAGGGAGCAACAAGAGTGGGGAGCAGTCTGTATATGGCCCTCCCACCATGAAGGTTCATCTACCAGCCTGTCTCTATTTAGTTGTTTGGTGAAAACCCTCTCCTGACCCAGTCTTTGCCTGTAACAGTTACAGCCTCCCCACTCCACAAATCTCCAGATCCCCAAATGCTACCTCTCATGCAAGACGAAGCTTAACTAAATGCCACCTTGTCCAAAATGTCTTCTTGGATCTTCCCACCACCGCCATCCCAAGTCTGGAGAACCTCTCTTCTCTGAATTACTGTGGTATTAGCAGAGCCTGTTAGCACTTTTGCCTCGCGATATGGGCATCCTCGGTTCTTTCTTCAAACTATGAGCTCCTTAAAGGGCAAGACCTAAGTCTGCCTTGGAAGAATTTCAGATGTACTCTCCAGGCTTAGTCTTTTTTTTTTTTTTTTTTTAAATAAGATTGTATTTATTTATTTGACAGAGAGAGCAAGAGAGCATAAGCAGGGGGAGTGGCAGAGGGAGAGGGAGAGTCAGGCTGCCCACTGAGCAGAGAGCCTGACACGGGGGCTTGATTCTGGGACTCCAGGATCATGGCCTGTGCCGAAGGCAGATGCTTAACCAACTGAGCCACCCAGGTGTCCCTCCAAGCTCAGTCTTAACAGGGCTAGCCCTGTTAATCTTTTTTAGATTTCCCATATTTGACGTTGAGCATCCCCCTAAGAGGGATTCTTATCTGGGAGTGAACCTCATGAGAACAAGGACCATTGTATCTTATTCACAGATATCTCCAGCCAGGGGGAGGGCCTCCAGCTGAGAGGCTCTCAATAACAATGTGTTCCACAGATGATATCTCCAGATTAGGATTTCCTAAAATGATTCATCACCCTCAACTTCCACGTCAGTGCTTATCTTTTAGGATCTCATATCCCCCTGTGACTAGGATCGGATTTCTGATAAGAAGGCTTTTTTCAGGATGCCTAGTGGTTCAGTAGGTTAAACGTCTGCCTTTGGCTCAAGTCATGACCTCGGGGTCTTGATCTCAGTGTCCTGGAGTCGAGACCCGTTTCAGGCTCCTTGCTCAGCAGGGAGTCTGCTTCTCCCTCTCTCTCTGCCCCTCCCCTCTGCTTGTGTTCTCGCTCTCTCCAATAAATAAAATCTTTAAAAAAAAAAAAAAAAAAAAAAAACTTTTTTCACTGATTAGAATAGCCAGCGCTTTTATCTGCTATGCAACTTCTTTAGTTAGAATTAGAGGCAACCCCGTCTGTGTGCAATGCCAGTCTACTTCTACTTCTCTATCAGATAGCCTGCCATCAGACATAGGGGACAGCAATGATGTGGGAAACAGAGGCAGAAGAAAAGTTATTAAATTTCCTTACCCAATGACAAGCCCTTGAAACAGAGTGACATTCCTGTAGGGACTCAACCGCCTCCACCTTAATACTTTGCTAAGAACAAAAAGCAATCCTAGCCTGACCGCCCCCCGACCTCAACCAGGATCCTGTAGTCTACTTTAACATATAAAAATCCCTTTAAAATCTTCCTTTACCTCTAAACCCTCCAAGATACGTGTTGGCAATCATCCGCAAGCACATGGCCCACCAATATATATCTCAAGGGTCTCATGACTAAGGTCTTATTAGACGATAATAAATGACCTTTGTCCCAACAACAGCTAGCCCCTCAAGGTCTTGGAAACCTTGCTTCCAAAATTCCTTAGAGACTTACGCCATCCCTGACCCCCTCCCAACTTACAAGTATATAACAGACCACTCCTCACAACCCCGGGGCAGCAGCTCTCTCTGCCCATGGGTCTTGTCCCCATACTTCACTAAGCCACCCTTTTGCACCAAAGAGGTCTCCAGAATTCTTTCTTGGTCATTGGCTCTGGACCTCACCCCACCAAACCTCACTTATATTCTAAAACTCTATCAGCAAGATTTTTTAAGAATTATTTTACTAACTGTTCTAAGATCCCTTAGATGAGAGAACATCATATGAAAGAATTGCTTAAGATATAAAGGGAACGTAATAAATCCTTCCTCTTTTTCTTCTTAAAGAACATACAAAACACAGGTTAAACAAGTTTTCTGTGGAGATTTAAGTTCTTTCCCACATGTGCAAATTCAGGCATGTCTGGGTGCAGACACCTGCCTAGAAAGGTAAGTATAGTAAGGACGCACTTGGATAAAGTGACATGCATGAGTGAGGAAGATTCCATAGCCAATGGGAAAATTTAGGTACATTCTCATAGAAGTCTGATCTGAAGTGAGACAATTTGAATGAAGTCAGGAACCACCCCAGAGAGCCACAAGTGGCACAAATTGTCTAATAAATGCGCAGTCCCAGTCAGGATCATTCGTTATTAGATTAGCACATTTTAAGCCCTCTGATCTTTACAGCAACACTGATGACATTGATTTGAATATCTTTCTACACATTTTTCACTCCCGAAAACAAACAAGACAAAATTAAGAATGCTTAATGTTTAGCTTTTCTGCATCCTTAGACTGCTATGATATGGTCAACATGTAAAAATCATTAAAGGCATTGGAGCAAGAAGTAAAACTCCAGGGAGGCTATTAACAACTTAGCATGTTCAGCTCACGAGATGGGTCAATTCATAGCTAGCTAGCCTTTTCATTTAATGTGATGAGGGAGCAGGAGGCTGGCTGAGGACAAAGCAAAAGCTGGCGCCTTGCACCCCCTCTTCACCTGCTCCCCTCCATATGTGTAGCATTCCTCAGGCACCCCTGACTGCCATAAAATGATAAATAGTTAACTTACAGGGATCACCCCACCGAACCTGACTTAGGTTCTGGGACTTCATCAATGAGTGCAAGTTAATTCCACCAAAAAGTAGAGATGGTGGTCACCTTGATTGAGACTTTGTTACTGAAAAAATGTAGATGTCGCAGACTTTGAGCTGTGAGAGAACACTAGGGGACCTCTACAAAGACATTGTTTGCATAGACATTAGCAAGTCATGCAACATTCACTCTTCCAAGCTCCACAATTCAAGGAATTCATCCAGCTATTGAATGCACTCACTAGGCGCCAGATGCTGGGGATACAATGGAATATTTGAAAGACCATTTTCCTGCTTTCATGGAGCCTGTTTATCAGTGGGTAAGATGGTCAGTAATCAAGGAAATAAATAAGATAACTTCAGATAGTGATGTGTGCTATGTGCTAACAAGGTGGAGGGCATGACAGAGAGTCCTGCCAGAGAGGCAATATTAAGTAGAGGACATAGGGAAAGTTTCTCTGAAGAGGCAGACATTTGAACTAAAGACCTTAGTGTTGAGAAAGACCCAGGCCAAATATCAGAAGAACATTCCAGACAGAAGCAACAGTTAGGTGAAGATTCTGAGAGAACAATACATTTGGAGTATTTAGAGGCTAGAGGGCATGGAGCAGAGAATGCAGGCAGATGGTGAAGCCAAAGAGATCTGGGATGAGTGAACTCTGCATCTTATAGCAATGGAAAGGAGGCTGGATTTTATTCCAGGTTCAAAGGACCACCAGAGAAGGGCTTTAAGCAAGGCAGAATTGGATTTACATTTGTAAATGATCACTCTGCTGTTGTGTACAGAGTAGACTTGGAAGCAAGAGCAAAAGCAGTGAGGAGGCTATCCTGATCAGTTGTCTAGGTTGGCAATGATGGTGGCCTTGCCTAAGGAGGTAAGAGTGGGGCTAATGAAGAAGCAGGAAAGCTGGGAATGTATTGGGTGGGAAGCATTAACTTCCTTGATAATGACTTGGGTGTGGAAGTATAAAGAAAGTAGACAAATCAAGCATAAACCCAGTCTTAGGGCTCTGAACAGATATGGGTCCATCACCACAGAGGAGATGCAGTAGGAACAATTTGACAGTGGAATTGAGAAAGAAAATCAAAGGTGTTGTTTTAGCCATGATGTGTATGAAATTTCTGCTGGATGCTCAAGCACTTTAAAGTTCAATCTGGGGGCGCCTGGGTGGCTCAGAGGGTTAAGCCTCTGCCTTCAGCTCAGGTCATGAGTTCAGGGTCCAGCATTGGGCTCTCTGCTCAGCAGGGAGCCTGCTTCCCCCTCTCTATCTGCTTGCCTGCTTGTGATGTCTCTCTCTCTCTCCCTCTGCCAAATAAATAAATAAAATCTTTTTTTTTTTTTTTAGTTCAATCTGGAACTTATGATATATAAACTTGGGAAGTCATTGGCATATAATCTAAAATCATGTGTCTTGCTGAGATTAGAAGAGTATAGAATGAAAAAAAAAGGAAAAAAGAAAAAACCAGGACCTAAACTTATCCCATAGTGGCCACTAAGAAGTAGCTCACGGGGGCAGAAAGAAAACCAGAAGAGGGTAGTGTCAACCAAAGCATAAAGGAAGAGGCACCAACTCATGTTTAATGATCACCCAGCCCACCACACCATCAATGCTAAAGGTCCTGGACTAGGCACTGGGATCACAGTGATAAGACACAGCAAGGAACTTGAGTGGACTCAGGGGTGATGCCCAGAGAATGGGAAATTTAGATTTTGTTTCTTGGCAGTACAGCTTTTGATTCAACTACAGCAATACAAGAAAGAAAGAAACAAACAAACTGAAAAAGAAAGTTAAAGCTCCAAGACAATGGTTGGAATTCCTCTGTTTTATGTGCAGATCAACAGATCTTTAAACATAGGCTGCAATACAACCTAAGGGTTATTGAACTTGTCTATTCAACTTCTAAGAAGCTTCAGGGCTTGCAAATAAGATTTCAAAGACACAGCCTGTCAGCTTCCCTGTGGCATTTAGTGTCCCCAAGAAACACTCTGAATGTTGACAGTAGAGAAAGAAGGGGATCACACCTGATATTTCCCTGTTAGCCCTCAGCACAAGTGTGCAGGGTAAAACCTTTTGAGAATAATGACATGAACAACTCTGAAGACATATGGTAGTCTCAAAGGAGCAATCTTTGAGGTTCACTGGGATTGGATTCAGGTAGTCAGTACTGAACTTTCTTCATAATAGTAATGGGGTGGGATGGAATTTGAACATTAGCAATCTAATATGACCTCTTTGGTTTTGGGGAAAGCACACATCTGCTGAGTTGGTCATGCTGGAGGTAGAGGACGGGATGCCTTCAAGAAGCAAGAAAGTGACAAAGGACCTTTCCCAAGTCTAGAAAGGGGCAAGGTCTAATGTTCCCTCAAGCAAATAGGGATCCTCTCCCAAGCAAGGCACTAGGAAAGGGGCAAAAGCCAAGAAACGAACAAGAAATCTTATTCCCTTTCCTTCCCGAGCATGAGAGAGAAGAGAGAGACAAGTTGTCCTAACCTGGACTCATCACTAATGAGTCACAATGCCTTAGCCTGCAAAGACCTTGGAACCACACAATAGTAGGGAGCTATAAGAATGACTGAGGTTGAAGTTCAAAAGTAAAGTTACAAATGTAAGCTATTACCACCCAACCTAAGAAACTAGAGGCAACATGAATAGAAAACATTCTTACTGGGCTTTATAATTCTACAGAAACCCCACTAAAAGCCTCATGTTTGCCTATGATTGAGCAAGCTAACAAATTGGCAATGACAGGACTGGGGTGGGAGGTGGAGAGAGAGAGAACTTCCTTTTTAACTCTTCCTAGAATCTAGGAAGGTTAAGGAATAAGTTGTAAAGAACATCAATGAACAGCAGACCTCTTTTTTCTCACCCTTCCAGGAAGCTTTCCCTAATCCCTACCACACAAATTACAAGTGACCTCTGTCATCTAAATTCTGGTTGGCTTCTTTAGGCTGGACAGCCAAACTTAGGTGGAGCCACTGCATCCCAGGATTTGCAGAATATGTATTTCAAACTTGATTTTATTATTTCATCAGTCAGGCTCCAATGAACAGATTCACTCTCACACCAATTTCCTAAGAAACAGATTTTAATGACTACTTAATTCTTTTGCAATGATCAATTCGGCAGCCCCAGTTCTCTACATAAGACATGTCCTCCTTGGAAAGGCAGTACAATGAAGAGATTAGAATAGAATCCTATTACTTGGTAAACACAGAATCAGAAAATAGTGTATTGCTCAAAGGATATTAGCCTCAAATATGTAGATAGATTGGTGTTCTCCTTCTCTAGTCCAGGATAACTATCAGTATAAAACTATTCCATCATGGGTTCACAGATAGCAAGTCATGCTACACTAATCAGATTTCCCATTATGATGCGGTGATATAGATTAAGAACAGGAGGAAACAACAGAGAGATTATACAGCTTGACCGGAAAAGTGTCTGACAAAGTGTCTCATAACATCTACATCAGCCAGGCAGATATACACATACAGGATGACAGGATAAGTAGGTGAACCTATCACTGCCTGATTCACCATGGCCCTACTCTGCAAGACTCCATCCCGCTCAACATGTTTTAAAATTATGGAAATGAAGATGTAAAAGTAGTGTCCTTTAATATACACCAATATCTCAAAATAGGTATAGCTAATATTGCCCAACTGAATTAAGACTCAGAACTATCTCAGTGTGGGTGGCTCAGTGTGTTAAAACCTCTGGGTGGCTCAGTGTGTTAAAACCTCTGCCTTCAGCTCAGGTCATGATCCCAGGGTCCTGGGATCGAGCCCCAAGTCGGGCTCTCTGCTCAGCAGGGAGCCTGATTCCTCCTCTCTCTCTCTCTGCCTGCCTCTCTGCCTACCTGTGATCTCTGTCAAATAAATAAATAAAATCTTTAAAAAAAAAAAAAAAACTAGCTGAACAGATAGGACATTAATCAAGAAAAGAAGACATTTACCAAGAATAGTTGGCAAATCCTGTGCTTAAATCAGTTGCACTGAGTATAAAATGGAGATTCAAATTTCAGGATTCAAATTTCAATGAAATTGGCTCAACAGCAATTCAAATTTCAAGAAAAATGGGGAAGATAACAGAGATTGGGGTTTTTAATTGTCTGCAACCTCCTGTGGCTGCATTAATTGAACTATAATATCCAGGTAATAATTTAACTCTCCACTCTGTGCCCAGATATCTGCCTGCTGTAGTGTCACACTTATGGAGGATATTAATGATCAAGAGCAAGTCCAGAGAAGGGTGAGCAGGACATAAAAATATGTTTTATGAAGAACTGTAGGAAGGCAGTGGGGAGGGGAGAAAAAGATTGAAGTAGCCAAAATGGTTTATATAAACAGTGGGGCCATCTGCTTGCTTTCTTCATAGATTTACGTGGACACAAGATTTGGGACTTTCACAGGGTACTGAAGGCTGAACTAGAACCAGTTGGTCCTCATTCTAAGCAAGGCAGTTTTCAGTTCAATACAAACAATTTTTTTAAATAACTGCAATTATCATGCAACAAAAAAGACTACCCTGTGAAACTGAGAGTTCTCCATCACAAGACTGAAATACAGGTTGAATGACTGTTACCAGCTGCCAAGAAGCACTCCCATCCCCATCTCCAACTCAGAGACCAAGGGACAAACTTTGTAACAAAATTATTAAGAGCCATCCAGTGGTACTGAACCAAGTTGAACTGCTGGTGGTCCTGCTCTGACCCAGGAACCTGGGTTCCCGCATCTAGGCCTTTGACACTCTTCTTGATGAACAGGTCATTTCCTCAAACGCTGAGGTCAATAGCTGAAGTCATGTGTTTCCCCTTGGTTCTCGAGAGCAAGTTAGTATCTCACCTTCCATTCTGCCCACTGTTTCTTAAGATTGAATCTTACCTGTGAACCCCAGTGTTTATGGATAAGTCTCCAAGATCATGCTCAAGAGTAAGGCTGACCAAACCCCAAGGTATCAAATCAAAGAGCTGCCAGCCGGGATGAAGGCCTGTTATCCACCACCAGGAGACCTGATACTGGGCCTGGCATCAATTTTAGAGCAACTAACAAAACTCCCTGCCACTAGCTCCTGATGAGTTGGACTTTAAGTCACCTGCTATATATTGGGCACTAAGGATACAAAAAATAAATAGTCTGAGCCCCTAAAAAGCCCCCAATCTGGCAGAAAAATCATCTTAGCACAGTGTTTATGCCATGAGTAGAACATATGAATGAAAAATTAGAATATACAGTGCTACTGAAATACAGAGAAGTTAAGTCTTCAAAAATTCCTTCCTGATGTGGCAGTGAAGGCTCCCAGGATAGACTTCAGAGGATATGGCCCTTGAGCTGGTTTTGAAGGAGTCAGACTTTGCCACTTGGAAAATGTGAAGGGAGAAGAAGGTATTGCATTCCATGCTGACAACATAGCTTGAAAGATAACCAGAGGCATGAAACTCCCCGGCATACACAGGAATATGGGATTGACTAGTCCAGAGTGATTACAGCACCAGTGGCTGTGGCTGGTGTCTCTAGCAGCTGCCCAGCCACCAAGAGTCCATTTTGTCCCAGGTACTAGCCATTCAAGTTGGCCCGCCCCGCTGTCAGAGCCAATTGGCTCAAAATTCCTCAGCACCGGTGGTGGCCAGTCTGCTCCCAGAAATACATCTGAGGAATAGTGTTTGTCCTGAAATTATATCCTTGCTATCTTTGTGGAGTTAAAAGAGCAAATTCTTTTGTAAAATAAAAGACTTGTAGATCATGTTTAGATTTTTTTAATATTCTGACCTAAGACACTGTTAGTCCCCCAAATTTTAGAGTCAAAATTTTGCTATTTGTTAATCCAAGCCTAGGAACCACCAGGAGCAAAGGCCTTTGAGGTACTTTCCAAAGCACGTGTTTCTAAAAACCAAGACCTACATTCCAGACTCCCGGACCTCTTCCCTCTCTGGGTCAGATGCAGGGTTTTCCTGGCCAACTCCCGTTCTTCTGCAGTCATAACAACACCTCCTCCCAGCAACCCGTGGCACATCCCAGAGGACAGATTGCTGTGGAGTAACATTGAGGCTGTTGAGTCCCTGATGAACTCAAGAGGCCTCTTCATGACACAACATGTCACAAATCAGCTCCGAGCAAAGAGTGACTCAATCTGAAGAGATTTTACAGATGGCAAAACTCATCTGTTGCCAGGAGTGCTAGTTGTCTTTCATTTAGGTAGTAAGTCTCCTCTGTTGCACCCCTAATTTTAACTCTTCCCCGGTCCACCATTATGCCCCCACCTTAACACTCCCCCCATCCTGCAGGGGGAGTCCTGCGCTCCCTCTCCCATGTGCTATGGAATGGTAGTCTCTGATTATGCTGTGTTGCCTATGTATGCGTTGCTTTGGAATGCACTAGGCTACCTTGGCTATGCCCTTTCACTTTCCTTCACTCTTCTGCCTCCTTTCCCTCTAACCTTTTCAATACCCATCCTATCCCCATTCTGGATAGTGGTTATTTGGGATATATTCTCTCTCTTTTGAATTTCCAAATTTAGACCATCTCATGCTCTACCTTCTACCTCCTTGGTCGCTTTTTCCTGAGCAGGAGCTAATTTTGCATGTTTGCCCACAGGAAATTCAACAAATGATTTATTTCTATTCAATAAATGCCTATTTATTGAGCTCTTGCAATATGCTAGACATTCGGGATACAGAGATAAAAAGAGCCTGCTCTCTGCCCTCGGGGAGTCAGAGAAACAAGGGAAGAAGTAGTCTTCTGCCTGGCTCTGACTCAAAGTCTCTCCATTCTCCACCCCCTCCCTGCACACAAACCTGAGTCCCATGGGTAATTAACAGCATGAGTAATAGATTTTCCCCAAGATGGTGCCTCTTGCAAGCTTAGGAAGTTTAGCAGAAGTGGCTTTGTATGGTTCTGTTGTTTTTCCCCCTTTCCACCTCTGAAGATGTGGTGAATATAACTTTGGATCAGCAGAAGCCTTTCGAAGGGCTGATCGTATAGGACAGGCAACTTGGGGGGGCTTGACAGCTCAGTAGATATAGTCTTTACTGGGTTGCTGCCTTTCGGTCACTATCTGGTTTGCTTTCTTTCTGTATCTCTCCTTCAGCTCATCTGATTTTTCCCCCTCAAAATGGAAATGAACCTTGGGAAGCTCCAAAAGGCACAAGCACCTGCCACCACCAGCTCTAAGAGCAAGCTTCAGAGAACAGGGGGAGCCAACCCAACCACATTATGTTTCAGCTGGAGACCCTGCTTCTGAAAAGGCTTTTCCCATTCATCAGAATCTCTCCACGTAGCATCTCTGCAGGAGTGACCCAGGCCCATCCACGTCACACAATCTGCATATCGTCCTCACCCATGACCTCACTTAACTAAGCCAAGGACCTACCATTTCCTAGTACGCTCACCTTAGATTCTGCCTGCCAACGGAGACCATTTACCATTCTTCCTCCAGCACCCCCCCCCCCGGCATATTTATTATTTATTCTAACTACCATGTAGTTACTAGATTTAAGCTCAAGTTGAATTGGAAAATTCACACCTGGAAGCTCTCCTCTCCCCACAAAAGCCACCTCTGCCCTTTGCTATCACCTACATTTGTTTTGCTAAACCTACCATTCTTCTACCACCACTAATCTGAAAAGAGAGTTAAAGGGAGAAAGCAGAGCTAGGATAGCCAAGAAATCAGGAAGGAGCTAGCAAAGGAATGATTTTCTCTTCGAACTGAGAAAAGGGAGCAGACGCACTCTACCTGAGCGCTGTTCATGGGCAACTCCCTTGTACTTGTGTCCACCATGTCCCCAGATATTGTAGCCCAACCTTCCCAATGGGATCAAGGCACAGTAGGAAAACTCATATCAAGAATGAGCTGTAAGTGGCATGGGAGGAACCTAACTCTCCCTCTTCCGCTCACCTCCCATTCCTTGTCCTCCCATTCTGTCCCCAGCGTCCTCCCTCACACCAGTAGTCTGACTAGGGCTGAGTCAGAGGGGTAAAACTGTTTCCTTTCTTCCTCTCCTCACTGGACCCCTAACCCAGCCCTCCCCACACTCAAGCCCTCTGCCTTTCACATGCTTCTTTTCTAGGCAACCCACAAATGTGCAAGCACTGTCTTTGTTATGCCAGACCCCAGAAGAAAGACAACGAAGGCAGCTGGCAGAAGCTCTACCTCCCTACATGCTCTATCGCCCCGTTCACACCCCCTCCCCCCCAGCAGACTGGAGACCAGGAGCAATAAATCCTAACCAGGTTCAGGCCTGCTACTGTGAAAGTGAATGCCTCTGAGCTGGAAAGATTTACCTGACATGCACAGTGTTAATGAACAGTTCTTCCTGAGGCTCGCAGTGCTCTGGGAATGTTCTATCTGTGCTCTGCCAATTAGCTGAACAAAAATATTTTTGGTGGAACACAAAAACTTGGGTGGTCACTGTTTCCTAGATGGCCTGTCTCTATCTACATTAACTTCTTTCCATGCTTCTGTCTCTCTCCTCTGGCCTCAAAGGCTTCTCAGCTATCCACAGGGAGATCAGTCACGACACTCAGAGCCCCCGTGGGCCCTTCCAACACTCCTAACAAATTTTAGAGGCCTACCAAGTCCGTTACAGCAGCCAAACACAGGCACCTTAGACTCCAGCCTGCTGACAGCCACCATGATCATGACCCTGCCCTTCCTGCTACCTTACCAAGTTATTATCTATCTAGTCTCTTCCGTTTACAATTATGGACTGGAAGATTGCTTCTATCATCCATCAGTGAAGCTGTCTCTTTCCTCACTATCTCCCTTGCTGGCCATTTGACCTCACCTCATCCAATAACTAAGGAGCCTGGGGATGGGAGGGAAGAGTCAGAAACTCTGGAGACTAAAGAAATCAAGATGACAAGAAGCAGAAATTGTCTTCTTCCTCAGGCATGCCAAGAGAACAAAGACATTAGTCCTCTTGCCTGTTCATCTTCCCTGAAATGGTACCTTGTATCTAGGAATGGGATGTATTTCTTCAGTAAATTACCCCAAACTGCCATCGTGACTCTCATTCTATCAAGGCTCAGGGATTTGACAAGAAATCATCTTGGTCTAGAAGTTTCTGCCCCACAGTGTTGTATCAGGAAGACCTGTGCCCTGTCAATGGGGCCCAGGATTCCCCCCCTGGGACTCCTGCCACCAGCCAGGACACACTCGGGCTACTTCAAAAGGCGTGCCATTCTCTGGAGAGCTTTCTTCTCCCCACTGCCAGGCAGTTTCCTTTGAGACCCACCTGCTCACACCAACTGAGTTTGCTCACACCAACTGAGGCCCAGTTCTCAGTCTTTTGCTGCAGATTCCTCAGGCAGACTGACCCTCATCAGTCACCTCAGTCACAGAGTACCTTAGCTACCCCGAAGTCACTCAGAACTTGGGTCCTGCTACCCACATCCCACACCACAGCCCTGATGCCCTGAGGCCCCTGCCACATGCTCATAAGCCTGCCAATGTCCAAGAAGACTTCTGAACAGACCGCTAGACTCCAGGGCTTGCTGAAGGCAGCCCCTGCCCTGTCCACACTCTTCTCTTCCTCCCGCTTGCCTACTATGTTAGCGGTTCTTTCATTTGCATATACTATTAACATAAATATTGTATAATTTTCAGTTGAATATGGAGTATGTTCATATTTTCTTTGAGATTGAGTTTGTACTATTAGACTCCATACACATCTTCCTTGGAAAGAAACGACCCTTCTTTTTCCTTTGAGAAAAATTCCTTCGACAGTGCTTGTATTTTCAGTATTAATTTTGGAAAACTGTGAAGACTGGGAGGCTGGTAGTGGGTGTTGGGGGTGAGGGGCCTTAGCAGTCTTCAAAAAGGGAAATGTGATCTTTGGACGGCATTTACTTCCCTTTGCTCATGACCTGACAGCTGTGCTCTCTGCCCAGCACAGTGACAGCCCAACTCTCCTCCCCACCCCCAAACCAGCCACTGCACAGGTTGGAACTGAAGGATAACAGAGCTTTGCACCCAAACTAGTTGGCAAAAAGAAGTCTTAGCTAAAGCACTAGACCCCAAAAAGTGGAGGGGCCATCCAGAGGATGAAGGAGACAGAACTATAAAGATGAGATTTCTGGGCAGACTGGGAGAGGCCACCCCCCCCTCCACCAAGTAGGGCAAAAAAGACACTACAATGGAGGAGACAAGTCCCAGAGTCTGGAATGAATCCATTTCCCACAAAACCAAGCTGAGAACAGGTTCGGAATCCAATGGAGCCAAACGGCTAATAGCAAAATGTAGGATCACAGAGGGTTACAAACCAATCAAAAGGATCTCTTGGCTACTTTCTTTCACATTTTCTTATGTGGGTTGGTTTTTTCTTTGTTTTACTTTTTATGTCCCTGAAAAAGTCCAGTCTTTTCATAGGCTGCTATGGTGAAAGAGCTCTACCCACTCCCGTGGCAACAATAACACCACAGCCAACTTGGCACATTCTCTCCTGCCTGTCCTGCCCTTCTCTGAAGAGGGACTTTGGGGGAGGGAAGGAGAGTTGGGACAGAGAAGGACAATAGTAAGAAAATGCCTCCCAGGGACGGGGAGCTTTTATTTCCCTTGAGACTTACAACACATTAAATGCTATTCCTCCCAACCTCATATAGGAAAATAATTCTCCTGGATGCTAGAAGCATCCAGGACCCATCTCTGTATCTGTGGCCTCTGGGCAGACTCGATTTCATAGCATAACCACCCAAAGAGCAGAGTGACACTGAGACAGCTCTCTGCCCCTACCCTGTCCACAGTCCTGGTTGCTTTTCATCACCTCTTCTACCCATCCCTGTCCAGCCCCCAACACTCCTCTCCCAACCAGATTATCCCAACAGATTTAGGGGATAAAGACTCTCAACTCCATCCTGCCCCTTACTCCACATTTTATCCCCCATCGTTTCTTTCTCCAGATTTGCCCACGTGGAGGGGAAAGGCAGCAGCTGGTGTGATTTGTCCCCCAGAAATGCTCTTCGTTGTTAGAAAACTAGTACAAGCCACTGTCTCTGAATCACTTCAACTCCTCATTAAGCCAAGGAGCCATTATATTTAGCAAGTAGAGGCACCCACTGCAAATTTTGCTCAGTGAGTATTATGGTCGGAGCACAGGCTCTAAATTCTTGATTGAGGAGGTTAAGTATCCCTTGAGAAGGAGCATAATCACTATGATGAAAAGCAGTACAGGGAGGCAGAGGCTCTGTTACCATTAAAGTGTATCTGTCTTTCCATCTGTGTGTATGGGATTATCATGGCTCAGGCTCTCCCCAGCCCTGTCTCCCATGTTCCCTTCCCCCCGCCCTCTCTCCTCACTCCTCATTTTACTGTAAGACACATGACAGATGACAGGCAAAGAGGCTGAAGAAGGTTGAGAAGTCAAGTCTCGCAGACAGGCCAGCAGCAGGACACAGCCTGGGAGGGACAGGGAAGGGAGCGGATTTGTGTGTCTGCCTGCGCTCTGCCCACAGAGTGCTTCTCCCTTCAGAATAAGTCCTCTCCGTCTACCGGACAACCCCCCTCAGCTCCTCAAAACATCCTCATGACCATCAGAACCCACCACTACTTCCTGTGGCAGGAGGGAAGACCTCAGCTAAGATACTGTGAGATGGGGATAATTAGCTCCTGGCCAGCCAACCAGCCCCCTTCTTGCTGGGCATTCCCCACACTTGGAAAAGCATAAGGTCGCTGCTCAGGGAAAGCCTTCACCTTCCCGCACCGAAAGCCCAGTTTCCTTTATGAACAGACTTCCCACACATTGAGAGGGGTTAGCTGAAGTGAGTACTGTTGAGGATGAAGGTCCTTTTCTGAAGCCCCAGGAAACCCTGGGTCCATTCTAAACATCTTTGGTGTTGTATTAGCACCTCAGGAAAGCAAAAGAGACACCTCCTTAGATGACCTGATGGCATTGCATTTCTCTCTAGATTCTCTGGCACATTTGTTTGCCTCTCTCACCTCTGTTGATGTCCTCTTCTCCATCTCTGACTCATTCATGACCCTCTCTGGCCTATTTGGTTTCCCTCTGAGGGCGGGGAGAGTACCTTCCCCCACCAGCAGCAGCCGGCTTCTGGGCCCTATTTACTAGCTGTGTCCTTCTTGCCCAGGGTCTGCTTCGAGCCCAGCCTCCTGCCTGAGGCCCAACCCAGTTCATCAGAAGCATTTCTACTCACTGACAGTGAGAAAACCACCCAAAGAGTGTCAGAAACTAGTTCAGTCGCCACCATCACTCCATGCCTGGGCCAACAGCCCTCTCATGCTGGGTGCTGGATCACTGCCTTAGTGCCCCCCTGCGATGCCACTCTCTTATCACATCCCAGCAAGACAAACCCTGCTGCTCCAAAGCAGCTCATTCTGCCCCTTATCCCACTGCTTGTTTCCACCCTTCATCCATGGAGGTGAAAAATGATAGCAGCTTCCCGAAGCTGACTTCTGAGATTTAGCTCTTACGAGCAACCCACCGCCTAGCTCATTTGCCCAGATTTGAACCCCATTATAAGATTATCAGGAGTTGCCTGTAAGCCTCAGCAAGATTTTGATTGGTTTATATAAAATGGGTGTAAGTTAGTATAATTTTGTATGTAATGCTTTCTGGAATCTGGGAAGACTCTGAGAAACTCTCCTTTGAAAATTAGCGGAACTATATCCAGGGGAAGTAGAGATAGAAAAGGCTGTAAAGGCTTGGCAGCCAAGTTCGCTCTTTTCGAGGCCACCTCCCTCAGCTTTCTCAGTCCAGGCTCAGGGTCTGTTGCCACTGGTCTCCATTTTGCCTTGGTCATTCTCATCCTTATCTTTGTCTTCTTCTCCATAGTTTCTCCTATCGCCTCCTAGGTCCCTCTGGCCTACCTTATTCCCCATGACCCTTTTTTCTCCCCCAAACGCTAGGGACTAGACAGAGCTCGTTGCTTGGGTAGCTAGTCCATGTGGCTTTGGCTTCAGCTGTGGGTCGACTGGTTCCCCACGCTTCAGCACTCTAAGAGTAATTTGGGGACTCACAAGCCTTCTTCATTCTTCTTTCAGCATACCTTCACTTAACTACCTCAGCGCTGCCCGCTCTGCATCCCCTAGCCTAGGCCTCTGATTCAGTGACAGGGGAATGCAGAGACTTGTGAGGATGGTAAAGTCCACAGGAAATGGGAGTATGATGTGGGGAGTTTCCTTTTCTCTGTTCAGAACCGTTAGGAACTACACTATGCACTCTCCAGAGTATTCAAGAGCCTCCATTGATATTATACTCTTCCTGTCAAACAGAAAATGGTTTTCTTGTCTCGGGACCTCTTGGGGGGAGGCTTCCCCTCACAGCTCTCAGAGACCAGTGGTCAACTGAGAAAGTTCACAACTTGTACCAATGATTGATGGAAATTTCCAAAGGAGTCTTGAACCTTAGCACCATTCCCTTTCCCCCAGGAGAGAGGACTAAGTGGGCTGCTCCCCCCAGCCCCAGCCCAGCAACCACGACAGCTGTAAAGCAGAAGACCACACAGCTGGCCCAGTGCCGGCCCACACCACTTCCCATTCTCCTCCCCACCTGCACCTCCCTTTCTCACACCTCACGTCTATCTGGCCTTATTTAAGATTGATTTGGGAAGCCCAGGACAACCTCTCCTCACTCCTACATCCCATCCTTTGAGCTCCCAACTCCGCGCCCAACCACCAACAACACCCTTACTCTTTAGTTCAACCCCCCCTTCTCATCCCCCAATGGAGGGTTAGCCTCTGTGATTCTCAAAAGCAGTTGGAATGGCCTGTCTTCCTGGATCCCTTTTACTTCACTCGGTTCCTATTCCATGTGAACTACTAGACTCAACAGCCCGTGGCTCACCCCTGCAAGAGGAGCAATGATAATAGCTAGCACTTACTGAGTGACCACCATATAGCAAGCACACATTTGCTCAGCTTTTCCAGGCCAACCAGCTTTAAGGCCCTACAACAGACTCTTTCCTTTGTCATCCTTCCCATCTCTTTTAACGCCCTGTCTCATCTCTCTCCACCTCCCACTCCCTCTTCTAAAAAGCTATAGAATGATCTACCACCATTTTTCCATCTGTGGTTGTAACCTTAAATGTTCGGCCCCTCCATCCCTGTGCTCCAACCAAGCCCACATACTCTAAGGAATCATTCCACAGAGTCCAGACCTCCCTTTTACCATCCCAGCCAGCTCTTACTTAGAGGCCTTTGCAGAGAGACCATTTCCATGTGCAAGAAGGGTACAATCACTGCCTCATCTGCCTGCTAGCCTGGTCCCCACGCCCTGGGCATTTACAGAGTCCCCAGCAGTGACCCCACCATTTCACCCAGGTCCCAGAACCTATCCAGGCCTCAGGTATAGCCTCAGCTTTTCACACAGTCTACAAAAGCTGCAAAAAAAAAGTCTTGAACTCTGGCCTCCTGAGGGAGTCCCCACTCCCGTCCACCTTTCCTCCCTCTGGCCCACTCACTTTCCCACCAACTTCTTAATAAACCAAGCCCCCCGTTATTAAAGTGACTCATTCAGCATGACAAAACCATATTCTTTTGGAGGATTCATTTTGTCCTTTTAGACCTCCCAATGTGTTCCTCCTTTTGAGAGAGAAAACTGCCTTCCACTCTTTACTAAGACTACACTGGATTTTGAGCATGAAAAATGGCTGAACGAATATTGCCGCAACCGTTATCTTACGTTCTCGCGATAAGAGAACTGGCGGGTAACGGCCACTGCCCTTTCCAGACTCATCATCCATTGCGTTACTGACCTGCCAATCACCTCTCCTGGGCCAATGAGCGGCACGGCCTCACAGGAAACAGGTTGGAGGGCAGGCGAATGGTTTCCCTGGCTTTTGGAACCTGCCCACTGTCTTACTCCTTATGTGTGCTGCCCTCGTTGCTGGGACTGTGCAACATGGGCACATGGGCAGTGGGGAGGGGACAGTCAAGTCTGCCTAGACCCATGCCAAGGTTAGGCCCTTGGAGGAAGAAAAGAAAAAAGCTTAACACCAGTGTTGGGCTTTAGAAATAGGAATAATAATAGAGAAGCTGTGTTGGCTGGATTCTTCCCCACCCCAGCAACTCCCTTGTGTGATCCTGGGCCTCAGCTGCTTTTTCATAGAGTTGGCTCATCCACCATGATCTCTCAAACCCCTTTTCTTTTTGATATTTTGGAAGACACCTTACCTCCAGAGAGAGGGAACCCTTCTTATCCACAATCCAGGTCATTGGACCTCAGGGAAGACAGTGGGCCAGAGGCGAAGAGACACTTTGACCATCCAGAGCCGCAGGAGTGCTCAAATGAAGGAGGGGTGCCTGCTCTGCTGGGGAGAACTTTGGGCCCTGGCACTGCAGGTGGGGGTGGGGGATGAGGTCGTTGGAAGTTGCTTACCAGAAGATCCTCTGAGTGCAGACTCGAAAGGAAGCCTTTTAGTCCAGTGTCTGCTCAAGCAGAGTTGGTGGTGAATCCAATGGAGTTCAAAGATCCTCCTTTACCCCTGCGTGTGGGTTGTTTTGTTTCTTTCCTGCAGTTTCCTGTACGAGGTCCTTTCAAAAAGTTCCCACAGGCCAAATTGAACAAGCGTCTCTACCCACAAATAGAGCGAGCTCTTGTATTTGCCATCTTGTTTTCTCAACCGACACCACCTCCGGAAGCTGAGAGTGACTGTTGGGTTTTTCCAGTGGATGCTGGAACGCCATTTTCCCCAGCTGTGGGGGCGGAGGAGGCAGAATAATTGTTTGGCTGCAAGAAGTGAGTGTGGCAAGGACAGCTGAACCCCTCCTCCAACCAGCCTCTTCTCTCCTCTTCTCTTCATATTCTTCTCTCCAGCCCTCCCTCCTCCCACCTGCTGACTCTAGCCCACTCCGGCTTCCACTTTTCACTCCCTCCCTGAGAAACTCAGGAGGGCCCAAGACATGTTCATGAAGGGCTCTTCACTGACATGGGCTCTCCATTGTCTGCTCCACTGAGAAGCAGTCAGCTTCCAAAAAGTTTGAGAAATTGCTTTTCAGCAAGAGGGCAACCCAGTGAGTTTAGGGAGATGGTCTGTAGTGAGTACAGTTGGCAAAGCCGTATTTCTGACCCATGAGACAGGACTAGTGGACATTGGCCCTTGTGAATTAGGACCTGGCAGCTGTGAAGGTGTAATAAGTTTGTCTAGACCCAAAGTAGCTCTTACTGCTTAAGCTTTTACCATAAAAATGTCTACTTTCAAACCATCAGCCTCCCCACAAAGGGTGTCTCGTCTTCCCTCTGTCTCATTTTTCTCACTTTCATTCTGTTGTCCTTACTGTCTCTTCTCTTGTGCCTTTTCTTTCTGGTTTAATCTTTTTCTCCCTTTTGTCTTCTGAGGCCACACAGGAACCTGGAGAAGATGTGGGGATGGTGGTAAGACGAAGGAGGAGCCTTAACCTGAGCATCTACCACAGGAGGCAGCCCAACTCTCCCTGCCCTAGTGGGAGTGAACACTGCCTCTGACCCAGCTACTCAGATGCTCTCTCAGACACCATCTTGCTACCAGGTTTGTTCTCCAGGCCTACCACAGATAAGTACCCCACACCCTAACCCAACATCCCCAAGAATTAGAGCCCTGGATCCCTGCATCCCATGGCCACTTGCATGGCAGGCCCATACAGAAACAAAACACAATCACCTTAGACTTTGGCATACTGAGGCCAGACCCTGACTCCATCAACCTCACTCTCCTGCCAACTAATCACTCAATAAAAATATTGTTTAATAATATGCCTATGTTGGGGACGCCTGGGTGGCTCAGTGGATTAAAGCCTCTGCCTTTGGCTCAGGTGGTGATCCTAGTGTTCTGGGATCAAGCCCCACATCGGGCGCTCTGCTCTGCGGTGAGCCTGCTTCCCACCCACCCCCCAACTCTCTGCCTGCCTCTCTGCCTACTTGTGACCTCTGTCTGTCAAATAAATAAATAAAATCTTAAAAAAAAAAAATAATATGCCTATGTCGAAAACACCATCTCGATATCTACTGTTTCAAAATAGAACATTAAATTGCATTCTCCTTTCTCCTCCTCTCCCCATCGTATCTGTCCTGGGACCAAAATGATAGGGAGAGGCAGAGGGGCAAGGGAACGTTAAGGACAGTGTGACCAGGTCCATTTCTCAGTAGAGAGCAACCATGAACTCTGCTCCACACTCACGAGCAAAGGCCCCTACTCCCCCCAACAGAAGATGGTTTTGCTGAGCACAGGACACATCACTCAAGGAAGGGGACACTTCTCTTGCTCTGTAGGACATCCTGTAACAAAGATTTACAGGTAAAAAGGATCTTTGTGTTACATGTAATAATAAAAGCCCTAACATAGTTACATTTGAGTCGGTCCTTGTAGTCAGCTGTTAAAAATACATTTGAAGACACTTTTTTCATTACAAGAAGAAAAGGGGTATTCCAAAACTGTACGTGCAATATGTTCATAACCTTGTAAAGCATCTGTGTGCATAGAACTGACCAGAAAGATAAATATCAAACATTCCCGAAGAGTTGAAATTACGGCTTTTATCCATTTCTGATTTTCAACCATGAACATGTATTATAATCAGGGGAGAAAAAAATGGCAAAAAGAGTTGTTTTTTCCTGGTCATAAATGTAGAAGGTATTGGAGCTGGCACATTCAGGGAGATATTGGGGCTGGGTGGTCCCTGTATGATACCTTGGGCCAGTGAAGGTAGAAGGCCTTCATAGGAGCCAGGATCCTAGAACCCTGCAAGTTGTCAGGAATATGCAGATGGATCTGATCTGGTGGAGGACAAGACAGGTGTCCCACCTTATCTACAGTCACTCTTCCTTTCTCTTACACCTTCTCCTGCTGGAGTGACAAGCACTGCATACTTAAGGGCAAAAGATGTGGGTTCAGATCCCAACCCCAGCACCACCTAGCCAGGCAACTGGGCAAATGATTCAATCTTACGGAACCTTGGCCCACTGATGAAGCAAAGCAAAAGTCACTTTGCATCTCAGAACCTTTGCCACTGCTTTTCCCTGCTTCTGGAATGCCACATCCCCAGATCTTCATGTCCATTCCATTCCTGGCATTCGGGTCTCCACAAAAATAGTGTCTCTTCAAAGAGTTCCTCCAGTCACTTTCCATAACACTTTTCTATTTTCTTTTCCCTGAGCGCCTAATGAAACTTACATATGGTCCTTATTGCTTGTCTTCTCCTAGAAATGAAATACCTTGAGACAGGAATCTTGTCGAGCACCACTGTATTCCCAGGGCCTAAAACATTGCCTGTCGTTAATGTGAGTCAAGCACTGAGTGATACATCTTCACGGTGTTTTCTTATTTATTCTTAAGAACCTCATGTCATTTACATAGGAGGGGAAGGTGACAAACAGAGAGGTGAAGTACAATGAGTAAGTGGCAGAGCCAGAATTAGAACTAATTCCAGAATACTTTCCACTTCACTACCCTTCCCACCTCGGCAGCCAGCACGGGGCCTGTTTTGGAGAGACAGGGTTGGCACAGTTCAAGGGCAGGGAACATCAAGAGCCAAGACTCTGAGTCCAGAAAGTTTAAAATAGGGAAAAGACAGAATTGGGTATGGTCATGGGAAATAGTGGAAGTAAGTGGTAGAAAGAGCAAGAGGGGCTTGGCTGCAATTCAGGAGCTTGAGACTGTTTTATGAGTAGCTGAGCAATAGACAGTCTCTCTCATTCATTCCATAAAAAGAAATTGAACACCTTCTCTGGGCTTTCAGAGATTCAGACCCTCCCTAGAATGGGCAGTCCCCGTTCTTTATTGAACACCTACTGTGCGCTCCGCGTGGCTCAGAACCCATCCAAGCTGGGAGATTCTTGTCCCTTCTTCTCGGAGTCCGGGGTACCGCCTCAAGCCCACTGGGTGTCTGGTTAGCAGGGGTTACCTGCCCTGAGCAGAGACAGATGGGAAATTTCAGTCATCATTAAGGTTTATTGATCAGCACGGCTGGAATTTCCCAGAGAGAGGAATTAATCTTGCTACCGACTGAGAGCAGACATCCTGCTGGGAGTAGTTACATAAATTCTGTTGCTCAAATTAATTAGGATTGTGATTCATTTGTTTAATGAGGAAGAATCCGGTGGTGGTGAGAGGCAAGCCGGGCGAAGCCCTTCAGGACCCAGCCCATCCCAGATAACCCTCCCCATCCAGGGAGGACTGGACTGGTTGGAACAGGGATCTGACGTGGGTGGAAGGTTGTGGCCAGTCTGTAAGAAGAAGAAACTGAGGCAGAGAGAGACAGCCAGTCAGAACACAGTGCGGTTGGGGCCTCCCAAAGTTCATGCCTCTCCAGCTCCTGGGTGTGGAAGGGTCTCTCCAGTCTTCCATCCCCCTCTTTTGTCCAAGCTGTGAGGAAAAAAATGCTAACAGCTAAAATCACCTCAGCAGCCCTCCCAGGATCCATCCAGCCATTCTCTCCCATCGCCCTAAATGTCAGATTATATTATTCACAGGAGGAAGGATTCTTTCAATAAAGCACAGACCTATTGCCTGAAGCGTGTAGAAGTATCTTTCCGTTACTCCCACCTCTACTTAGAAAGAGACTCCTCCCTTCTACCCGAAACCTCCCTGCTGCCTGTTAAAGGTGAACCCCAAGCCCCACAGGCATCCCTCACTCTGGCTGTGAGGCCCCTTCTGGCCTGGGCCCTCCCTTGCCTAAGACCTTGGTCTCGGTTATAATAATATGGTGAGAAGCTGGTGGCCGGACCAGGGGACAGCAGTAGGGGTGGGGAGAAGCAGGACCTCTGTCCAGCTATAAGGGAGAACGCTCTGTCTAGAGCTCTCTCAGTACACCTCACAAAGAGAATGGGTAGCCACAGAGGAGCACTGATCTGGGGACCCAAAATCCAAAACCGGCGACCCAAGACAAGTCTTGTGAACTCTCTCGTCTCTGTTCCCTCATCCTTGCAAGGCACCTACCCTTTGCTCTGGAAGAACAGCCTCCATTCTTGTGCCCTATGGACTGTCCCCTCTTCAGCAGCCACCGAGATATTTTTAAAATGTAAGTCAGGGGGCGCCTGGGTGGCTCAGTGGGTTAAGGCCTCTGCCTTCGGCTCAGGTCCTGATCTCAGGGTCCTGGGACCTGAGCAGCTCTCTGCTCGGCGGGAAGCCTGCTTTCCCCTCTCTCTCTGTCTGCCTCTCTGCCTATTTGTGATCTCTGTCTGTCAAATAAATAAAATCTTAAAAAAATAAATAAATAAATAAAATGTAAGTCATATCTTGTCATTTCCCAGGTTTTAAAACGCTCCAAAGGCTTTCCAACACATTCAGAATTTAAAAAAAAAAAAAAAAAGTCCGATAGCTAAGGAGGCCCATGTGATCTAGCCCCTGCCTTCCTTGAGCTCATCACCTGCAGCACTCCTTTCTTGCTCCATAAGGCCCTCACACTGGCTGGCACTTTTCCCTGGAATATTCTTCCCCAGCTCTTTGCATGGGTGGAAACTTACCATGTCTTGCCCTACTTTCATGTCACCTTAGAAAGACCTTCCCTGACTACCCGATCTACAGTATGTAGCCCAGGCTCCAAGCATCATCCTGCCTTATTTTTCATCAGAATACATTTTACTATTGCCCTTTTCACTGGCTGGTTCTCTCTCTTGCCCCACTCGAATTGGAGACCTATAGACCAGGGACCTTCCCCACTGCATTGTTCAGGGTCCAGTTGGGAAACCGGGGATCATGCTATTTACCTCAACAGCGATAATTCAGTGAAAGGAATCAGTTTAAGACAAATTAGAAGGAAAGAAAAAATTAAAAGATAGCACCGAAGTAACCAGAAGTAACAGCCACAGGGAACAGTAGGATTATGGGACTTTAGAAACATGGAGGCGGAGGAACCTGCAGAGGGGGACAGGGCCTCTGCGATAGGGTCCTGGTAGGACCTGGTAGGGTCCAAAGCAGCTGAAGGCCAGAACCAGCTGCTGCTAACAGGAAGAAGAGCCAACACTGGGGCAATCCTGATGGGATCCAGCTGGAAGGATGGAGCAGGTTGGTCCTCCTGCCTCCTGCCTCCTGCCTCCCTCTGGCACCACTGCTGGCAGAAACGGGAAGTTCCATGACCAAGGAGAAACCAAGCATAGCCTCCCCACCCAGCATCACACAGCTGAGTAAAACATAGATCTGGACCTGGGAGGCAGCAGCCAAATGACTAGAACACCTGTCTCATACACTCCCTTAGCCCCCATGCTGGAGGAGTGCTGGGCATAGAGCAGGCACTCAATATTTGTTGAATGGATGAATGAAGGAATGATGGATGACACACCGTGTAGAGTGGTAGTAGTTAGGGGCACAGAGCCAAAGGGCAGACTCTGATCACACTCTAATAAGACAGACAGACAACATTTATAGTTCTGGATAAGTGTAAGTAGAAATACCCACGGTGTGCTAGAAGCACAGGGGAGGGGTCATGCTCACTGTGGTCACCATCAAGGAAGACCTCCTACAGGGGCACCTTCAGCTTGATGTTCAAGGGCAAAGAGGATTCAGGAGGCACAGAGGGATGCTGAGGGTAAACGATGTGTGGATGCAGGGTGCTTCAGGTCTGGGAACAGGTCATGCAGAGGCAGAGAGGTTGGCCCGTGACTCAAGAAGTTCATGGCGGCAGGGGGATCCATAAGAAGAGGGGGTGGCCAAGCCTGAAGCATGAAGCCTTCCTACTTTATTCAAGAGAGTTTTGCGCTTTGACCTCAAGGATTGGGATTACCAGCCAAGGTCCAGGAGCTGGGCAGTAACATATGTGATCTGAGGATCGTGATTTTGCAGGAATGAGAATGAAGGCTGGAGACCAGGTAGAAATCTGTTAGAACAGACCCGAGCCAAAAGGATGGGCACCCACCCACCTGTGCTTCCAGGGGATACAGCATGCCTGCCAAAGCTTACAGCGCAATAAAACTGCTTTAAGATGGAAACCAAATGCTGGGGATCTGAGCTGAGGCCCCGGGAGCCGAGGACTAGAGGAAAAGAAGGAAAAGCCTGGCAGGAGCTGGGATGCCTCCTCCTGGGCTCCCCCAACACAGGATAACCCAAGCTGAGGGGCGCTGAAAGCCTGCCAGTTCCTA
>NW_026739491.1:2191611-2286931 GCF_022355385.1 Mustela nigripes
GTTTAGGATGGCAAAGGGAGACTTTTCTAAAACCAGTAACAAGCACTAATGGATATTTTAACTGTATAGTATTTCAGGATTCACACATCTTCAAATATACATTATAATTAATTTACATTAGTAGAGAAAACTGTTATAGTCATAGATGGAGACAGACACTGTTGATTGCTTTTTCAACATCCATTATTCTCTATTCCTTCTGCTTCCTATGCTAACAAAAACCAATTTTGTTTGGGTGTCTAGCCTCCAAATGTTTGAGAGGCAAATCCTCAGCTCCAGAACCTAAATCAGTCTTGGATCCACTCTTCTTGCCGGTGACTACTTTAAGCATTGGCATGTGACAAAAATGGTCAATGAGATGCAAAGTCTGTTGAGGGCCTCTAACTAAGGTTTTCCCTGCTCTTAAAATGAGACATTTAAGAATAACTGGTCTTTTTTTTTTTTTTTTTTTTTTTTTTTTTGCCCCAGAATGTTCATGCGTAAGGATATAAAGCCTGGAGTTACAGCAATGACCATGAGCAATGTTTGCTGACATGCTGATGGTGGCAGAGCAGATGGATGACTAGAACTTGGGTTCTGATGGTGCTGCTGAACCAGACAACTCCAGTAACTCATTAGGTGAATAAGTCCACTTATTGTTTTAGTCACTTTTAGTTAGCCTTTCAGTTACATACAGCTAAAAGCATCTGAACTGGTCATTTTAATGCCCATATTATAGATGAGGAAACCAGTTCAGAGAAATTCAATAGATATAAAGGCCAATCATGATTAGAACCTCTTGCTTTTCTTTAACAAATGTTTAAATATCACTATGAGTGAAGCACTAGGTATACACCAGGTTTTAGGTGTGATGAGGACACAGTTCTTAGTGTCCTCCTTAGTGTCCTTAGTGTTCTTAGTGGCCTTCTTACATACCAACAAATAGTAAAATCAATACGATAGAGAGAAACAGAGCAAGGAACTACCAATTCACAAGAGAAAGCATTTAGCTAAGCAAAAAGATGTCAGGGATGAATATATCTGAGAGATAACAAACTTTTTTCTTGAGTGATTTAAAATTTTAAAAGATAACTTCCTATGACTCTTGTATTTCAAAATAAACATTTTTTTAAAACTTCCCAAGAAACAGATGTAATCTTATAAAAATAATGTTGAATAAAATAAGAAAGACAGAAAAAAAACATACTCTACATGATTCCATATGTAGGCAAAATTAATCTATGCTGTTATTAGTCACAATAGTGGTTTCTCTGGTGGAAGGGAACTGGAATGAAATAAAGAAAGCCCAAAAACTTTGTGTAGTAAATATCTGATACTGACATGGGTGCTAGTTACCCAGGTGTTCCAGCTTGCAAAAATATATCTTAACTATATATACATACACATAAATATAAACACATATATATGTAGTTTTCTATATCTATACTATACTTCAGTAGTTTAAAAAACTAATACGCTCCTTATAAAAAAATACAGATAATAAAGAGTATAAAAAGTTAAAAGCACCAGCTTCCTTGGTCACCTCTCTGGAATCCCACATTTCTGAGAAATCACTATTAACAGTTCCATGCAAATAATTCTAAATAGTCTAGAACTTTTCGCACATATTTTCTTTTCTTTCTTTCTTTCTTTCTTTCTTTTTTTTTAAAGATTCTATTCATTTAGCTGGCCACAGGGCTCAATCCCAGGTCCCTGGGATCATGACTGGAGCAGAAGGCAGATGCTTAACTGACTGAGCCACCCATGCACCCTCCACATATTTTCAAGTGTAAATAACCATGAACGCATATACACAATTTTTTTTAATATTTTGTATTTTAAATAAATCATACTGTAATGTTTTACAATTTGATATTTTTACCTTCCATTCATCTTCCTACTCGGGTAAGTACTTCATAATATGCATGTATTGTTAACTCTTGTGTATTACTTGCTAATGCACACGGATACATTTGCAGTTGTTTTCCACTTTTCATATGTGGCTATTTCTGTACTGTACTGTCCTGTAAATGAGCCTGTGGGTCAAATCTTTGCTTATATTAGGTTTAAGTACTAAACAAAGAAGATAAGAAAGAACATTCCAGGTCGAAGAAACGATAGAGCATAATAAAGAAAATGTAAGTATGTGTCAAGTCTGGAGGACAAGATGTGTATGGGTTCAATGGAGAAGCTCATGGGTAAGATAATGAGGCCACCATAAGGAGTCTGGATTTCTTCCTAGACTCTAAGGCAAAGGGAGCTACTGAAGAGTCATAAGCAGGAAAGCCAACATAAAAAGGTTGTATTTTACATCTTCCTTTTAAAAGTGAAAGGTTAGATGATAAAGACAGGACTGGATGCAAGGGGCTGCCATGTAAAGGGAGTAAGGGAGCACTGGCAATGTTAAAGAGCTTGAATAAACAGGACTTTGCAATTACGGATAAGAGACTAAGAGAGAGACAAAAGGACCATGACGACTTCCACTTTTTGCTTGGCCACTAGATAAATGGAATGTCATTAACCAAAAAGGGAAAGAAGTAGAATCTGAAGGGGGTAGATTTGGGATTCTATCTGGAGAATATGGAGCCCTGGGACATCCAATAGGCTGAAGCGGAAAATGCACATCTGTCTAGAGTTTGGAGAGAGAGGGGAACAAGAAATAAAGGTTTGGAGGTCACTGGCACTCAGTGGTGGTTTGAGGTTGTATGCTACCCATGGGGGGGGGGGGAGAACAAGATGAAAAGGAAGACAAGGATGAAACACCACAGAATATTAATTTTTAAAGGGCAGGGTAAGGAAGAAGTGGCTGAGAAGAAAAGTGAGTAGGTGCATTTGAAGTGGTCAAAGAACTAAGAAAGGAAGTTTCTTGGTTTTCTGAAGAAGAAAACCTTAAGAAGGAAATGGTCATTAACCTGAAATGCTACAGTTAGTTCAAGTAAAATGAAGTTTAAAAAAAAAAAAGTATTTTAGATTTGGTAGATATGTTACTAGAAGTTTCAGTGAGTTCACTAGAGCAGAATGAAGATGGAAACTGACTGCAGTGAGTTGATAATGGGCTATAAGGTAAGGCAAAAGTAACATCAAATAGAGACTAAGCCAAGATTAAGCTTTTTAAGAAATTTAATCATGAAGTGACACAAAGACAGGGCAATGGCAGAAAGAAATTAAGAAAAAGAAATTCTTGTTATTTAAAAGATAAAAGAAATGTAAGCATGTTTTATAAAGTCAGGAGAACCCAAAGAAGAAGGTACAATAGACAGAAATAAGTGACGTAGCAACACCACAGAGGAGACTGTTTCTAGATACATCACATTTCCAGACTGCTGGCCTGGCTCATTTACCGTTTTATACTACTTCACATCATAGAAGTTTTCCTTTTATGAAACTAAGAGAAAGCTGCTCTGAATTGAAACAGTAAAAATATTGAACATTCTTAAAACATTCAAGTAGGAAGCAACAATGAGAATATTTTTTCTCAAAAAAAAAAAATAGGAAACTGAAACTGAAAGGAAAATCTTTGAATGGGAAAATGCCTGAGCATGGACATGATAGGCCACCTTACTAGACTACTAGCTTCTTGAAAGCCTAATGAATTAATATATTTGAAAACACTTGCTATATATCTACTTTGCTAGGCTTGAGGGGTACAAATATGAGGAAGACACATTCTCTATCCTCAAGAATCTCACAAATAATTACAACACAGTGCAATGAAAACAAATAAGAGAGGTGGGCACAAATACCATGAGTACACAGAAAAGGGATACCTATCTAGCTTTGCCTGCAGAGTAGAAAGAAGTCAAGGAAAACTTTCTAGAGGATCTTGCTTACACTGGATCTTCAAAGGATAAGTAGGAATTTACCAGGTAAAAAGGAAAGAGAATTCATGCATAGAGAACAGCATATGCAAAGGCACAGAGAACTGAGTGAGACCAGTATAAAGAGATGACGGCAGGGAAGGATGCAAGAGAGTCAATCAAGAATGAGCTGCTAAAAGCATCAGTGCTAATGAGTTTGAACATCTTGAAGGTGATGACCAGTCACAGGAAAATAACACTCCAAGATTTTCTTTTCTTTTTTTATTATAATCCCAATGTAGTTAACATTCAGTGTTATTATTAGTTTCAGGTATACAATATATTGATTCAACACTTCTACCACCCAGTAGTCATCAAGATAAGTGTACTCTTTTTTTTTTTTTAAGATTTTATTTATTTGACAGACAGAGATCACAAGTAGGCAGAGAGGCAGGCAGATAGAGAGTGAGAGAAGGAAGCAGGCTCCCTGCTGAGCAGAGAGCCCGATGTGGGACTCGATCCCAGGACCCTGAGATCATGACCCGAGCCGAAGGCAGTGGCTTAACCCACTGAGCCACCCAGGCGCCCCGAGATAAGTGTACTCTTAATCGCCTTTACCTATTTCACCCAGCACCCTTTCCATCTCACCTCTGGTAACCATCTGTTCATTATAATTAAGAGTCTGTTTCTTGGTTTATCTCTTTCCCCTCTTTATTTGTTTCCTTTCTTAAATTCCATACATGAGTGAAATCATAAAGTATTTATTATTCTCTGACTGCCTTATTTCACATATAATTATTCTCTGACTGCCTTACTTCGCATATCATAGCACTTTACTCTTTGATCATCCATGTTACGGCAAATAACAAGATTTTGTTCTTTTTATGACTGAATAATATTCCATTGTGTATGTATACCACATCTTTATCCATCCATCTATTGATGAACACGGGTCGCTTCCATAATTTGGCTAAATAATGCTGCAGAAACCACGGGGGTGCATATATCCCCTTGAATTACTGTTTTCATATTCTTGGGTAAATCCTCAGCAGTGAGATTACTGGATCGTAGGGTACTTCTATTTTTAATTTTTTTTGAAGAACCTCTATACTGTCTTCCCCAGTGGCTGCACCAGTTTGCAGTCCCACCAACAATGCACAAGGGTTCCTTTTTCTCCACAATTGTTTCTTGAGTTTTTGATTTTAGACATTCAGAAAGATGTAAGCTGCTATATCTCATTGTGATTCTGATTTGCCTTCCCCTGATGATGAGTGATGTGGAGCATCTTTTCATGTGTCTGTTGGCATCTTTGGAGAAATGACTGTCTATGTCTTCTGCTCTTTCTTAATTGGATTATTCGCTTTTTAGTGTTGAGTTTTATAAGTTCTTTATACAATTGGCTACTAACCCTTTACTGGATATGCCATTTGCAACATTTTCATTCTTTTCACCCTCCAGGGACCTAGTACCATACCTTCCACTATAGAAAACTCACAATAAATGTATGTGGAATTAAAATATGAGTTACTTCATCAAGCTTCTTTGTCAATCTTTGATTAGTTAGGTACAACTACTGGCAATAGCAACAAATGTACTCCAAGAATAAAGGATATAAAAAGAAAAAACAGAGTAAGAAGCTGATCCCCTGTGTACACAAGAGGAAGTAAACTCAACAAACAACTGGACCAATGGTGTCCCATAAATACTGTGCAGGAGGGATGAACTTGACTGAATCCTAGGGAACTCCTAAGCTCTGGACAAAGATGAGGTCAAATTCCCACTATAATTTAAGAATCTCTAATAAAAATAACAATCTTAAATTCTAATGTGATGAGCCAATCACACTAGTTTGGTTCTGAATGAAAAAGGGTAACATTCTACAGTCACCAGCATCAGAGGCTGGAGATAGTCATCTATCAGGTTACCATTATTAGACTACAAGAACTAATTTACTTACTTGACTCCAATGCAATGAAGCCTAAAGGTAATGTAATTATTGTGCCTAATGTCCTATTTCAAAAAAATATTTGATAAAGGTCCACAGAATAGTTTAAGAATATAATTTACCAAATAAAACGGAACAAAGAATATAGTGATCTGGATTCTAGTCTCAAATCAGATACGGATTAATTATATATATAACCATGGCTAAGTCAAAACAGTCCACATCCCAGTTTATTTATTACAGTGATGTACTTACTCATGACTGCAATAAATGTTCTAAGTTCTTAAAAAAAGTAGTACTTGGGGGAAAAAAAGTAGTACTTGACCGGTAAGATGAAGGTGTTCCATATGAGATGAAGTTAACTCTATGACTAAAGCTAACCTATTCCATTGAAATAGAACTTACCTCCAAAAACATTCAGTGCACTCAATAGATACATATACATGATAGATACATATACAATGATATACCTTCATTAACTCCTAAAAGGCATTATTCAAACATTCCATAAATAAGGAAACAGATATATTAAATTATTAACTCAAAATCTATGAAAAAGTCTATTTCAGGAACAGAATCAAACTCCAGTTCCCCTCCCCCAACCACAGTCCCTTTTTCACGTCACCTACTTAGCTTAAATAATGTTGTTCTATGCATCAGAAACATAATTAGTTATGACAGGAACAGAAACTTCTCTCTCAAAGGCTTCAAATCCATTTTAGTAAGATATGTTCAAATTTAAAATGAGAATGGCTTCATAAATGGCAACTATTTATTAAACCCAGAAAGTATTTCATCTTATATTAGGTTAAGCAATCTGTAAGGAATAGAGACTGTAATTTTTAAACATAGAGTCAGAAAAGCAAAGCAGTAGCAAAGGCCAAAGACTATGAAGGTGTCTCTCTAAAAAGGAATAAGAAAAATAGGATAAAGGGTAAAAGGAAAATAAAACCTAAAACTGAACTGTTTCTAAGTATTCTAAGTTTCTAAGTATTCTAAGGAATACTATGGAATATCTGTACCACGGACAAGTGGCTTGAAAAATAAACCGCCAGTTAAGCATCAGATACCTATTAACTCATCTTCCACATTAGCAAAATGCTTTTTTCCTCCCACAGGGTACCTCCTGGGAAAAACTAGGTACTGTCATATTTGCTGTTAATCTGATACAGCATTTTCTGGAGGCTATTTGGAAATAAGTAGTAAAAAATATGTTTTTATAAAAAATATATATATTTAAGTTCTTTCAAGAAAAAGAACTTAAATTCTTTTATACTAACTTTAACCAAGTTAGGTAGATGGATTATTGTTTTCAATTCTTTATATTCTGATATAAAATTATTATCCACACCCGTTGTCATGTAACTTTGCAGGGCTTGGCCACATGATTTGTTTCGGCTAGTGAGATTTTAAAAGACTTGATGCCAGCAGAGACTTAAAAATGTATTTTGGTCTGCTTCGGGTATTCTGGTGAAATGGGTATGCCCCAGGTTGTTGCTGCCTCTTCGTGGCAGGCCTCCAAGTGAACAGGTACAGAGCAGAGCTGGCAGGACCAGCCAACCCACAAACTCAAGTAGATGTGTCTAGCCTAGATCAGGAAAACTCAAGGTGATATACAGATCCAGTGAGAAAATAAATGTTGTAAGCTACTCAATACAACACTGGTTTGTTATGCAGAACTATTACAGCAATAGCCGACCAATACATCCAGTAATCTCACACCTAAGAATGTATCCTAAGGCGATCAGAGACAAACAAATTCACACACGCATTTCTACCATAGCAGTATTTGTAACAGCAAAAAACTGGAAACATCCTATCATCAAATATTAGAGGAATAACCAAATTATAATCTATAGCCAGACCACTAAGTATTTGAACCTATAAAAATCGTAGTTTTAAAAAACACTCAAAAATGTTAGATGTTCATAATAATTTCAGTTTAAAAAAGCATCAAATGCAAGATGACTGTTTTAAAAAACTATCTAACCTCTATTCTGACAAGCAAAAGACCACACATCATGCCAAAATGAGGAGGAAGGGGTGCAAAATAAGAATGAACCCTATTAAAGAAATTAATAGTTGCTTCTATACTTCAGTATTAGTAGTATTTAAAATAGATGGATTCTCTGAATAGAGAGGTTCATATACCATGAGGAGAATGTCACTGGATATTTAAATGCTAACTCTCTGTAGAACAGACAAAAGTTTGGTGTTAAAAATTTTTTAAAATAATGTTTCTTGTCTATTCCTGGTTATAAAAAGGCAACATATTTACTGTAGAGATTAAAGCAAACATACATTAAGACCATAAAGAAAAAATAAACCACCTGTAAATTCATCAGCTTCCAACACTCCATAGTGACACTTTCTATTATGTATTTACATGCCTACATACATACATACAAGAAACACAGTCAAAAGTGGGATTATAATGCATATGAAGCTGCATGTACTTTTTCACTTGCTTTATCAAGAGCACATCCTCTATCATTAAAATATTTTTGAAATCATGATTTTTTAATGGCTCCATACCATGTAATTGGTTTAACCAATCAAGTCTGGGGATTTCCTGAGTTAAAACTGTCAACCACAAATTAAAGCCCTGTGGGCCAAGGAGCTGATTTCAAAATCTGCAATAGGGAGTTTATTCAAAAATCTCAAGTTACAGTTTGAAAACACTGGAACCTTCTAACCAAGAATTCAATGAAATTCACTGAGCTTTAGCCATGAAAGATGCTCACTAAAGACCATATTTTCCCAAATGGAGCATAACATTTCATAATTAGTCTTGAGGAAGAAACTGATTAAGTACCAAAGATTGAGGTAGTAATAACAAATAAGAATAAGTGCCCACTGTAAGAATTAATGACTATCCACAATGTTTGTTTTTTTAATAAAGCAAAAAAAGAGCATGTGTGCATCTATTACTTGTATAAATTTTTAAGTGGCTATAGAAAAAATGACAATAGAAAAGTGAACATAGTATAAAAGGAATAGAAACAAATAATGATAATGGTTAGTAGCTGTTAATTCTGGATTATGACATTCTTTGTACTTTGCTGAATTTAGCATTTTTCTCACAACCAAAAAAATTAATGTTACATTAAAATATCTGCCATGTGAGTAATGTAATTCAGATTTTAGTAATGAAAGTAAAAGGAAAATCAGTGTTTTGCCAGAGGCTAAGTAGATCTTTTGAGAAGGAAAAACAAAATGCTAGGCATTCCGCATTAGGCGTTTGTTGTAAAAGAAAACTATTTCAAACTGAATTATCAATGTTTTATGTTGGAAATAAGTCTGAGGAAGGCCCAGCTTCTAAAATTCAAACTTAGTTCAGATGACAGTTTACCACTTGATGAAATGTCTAACTGAACATAAACGTAAATGGTTACAATTTTCTATTAACTGAGGTCCCTAGTTTAAAAAAAAAAAGAAATTAAAGAAAAAGTTATAGAAATAAACTAAATCTTCACATCAGTTCCCACAAACAAAAATTTCAAATAAATGTAAATTTTTTCAATTGCCCCATTTTCCCCAAATGTAGCTTAGATTGTCTTAACTTTGTGACAGCATCCCCCACCCCTACTCCACTAATCAGTTCTCACCTTCTTTCCTGGCTGCAACACGTGAATTTTTCAGCAAAAGTGACTCATTCATTGGCATCTTGTCAAACTAACCCTGAAACTATAAGGAGGCTCAATGCTAACAGAATTCTAAAGCTAGAACACTTTCACTAACACACATCAATTTGACTTTAGAGACTGAATCACTTTCAGAGCCAAATACATACTAACGAACTCTGTTTATATTTTTTCTTACAAATTGTTCTCTACCACGCTATCTCCTCCCAATTTTAGTTTGGCAATTCCCTAATCTAAAATATCTCCTGTCTCTAGAGAAGACAAGGGGGGTATGCAGAAGCATAAGAACAGGAACAGGGAGAAAAAAAGCTGTTGTTCACTCAGCTTGGAAAAAGATTCTGTTCTAAACAATTAACAACTCATATCCATTCCACATAGTTCTCAAAATTTATTTCTCCTCTTAGTTAAGTGAAAACAAAATAGAAAACACAATACAAACACAATCAGAAATCTCCAGGGATACATTACTCTCATTACTATTATTTCACTAAACAAAAGTTAAAAAAAAAAAAAAAGAAAAAGAAAATCAATTATTGAGAACTGTTTACTCAAAAATCTTCAATAAGCTGTCACTAGCAGGAATTATGAATTGAAAATCACCTTATGCTTTTGGTTTGCACGTTCACCTACACCAAGACAGAAAACTCCTTTCAACCAGAGGGAGAGTGGTGGGGAAAGAACAGGAAACAAATGCTTTGTCAGATTACCATAGACATTTACTAAGAGCTCTATCAATTGTCACACTCCACCTGGTGGCAGGAGCTGCATGAATTGGCGAAGTAGAGGTCATTATACAAGAAATTCCAAAGAAAACTTTGCAGATGTCCTTGGAAAAAAAGCAAGATGCTCTTCTCTTGCTCTATATAGATTTATTTATATAGAGCAAGGTGCCACCAAAGTTTCTTCATGTAATAGGTCACTATCTAATAAAGAATAACATAAAGGTATGACAATAATCAGAATGGGAGACCTACATTTACAGCAATTTATTTACAACCATTTTCTCCACGGTAAGTTACATGTCATCTCAAGCCTTTAAAACAGGTTAACAAGACACATCCAGCAACCACAAGATTCTCTATCACATACTCCCACTAACTTTCTTTACCTCCTTCCCCTATGGGTAAACTATAGAGTTTAATTAACATAGTTAACAGCAGCCTGCCACATTGCTTTTAGGTATCTGCCAGGAACATATACCCATGGGATACTCTAGACACTGATTTCAACCAAAAATAAAAATAGATAAACAGAGCTCAAACAAAATTAAAACTGAGTCTGGCTGCCCACACTTATTTTCACACATGAGGAAAAATAGCAGTTCTCCTAGAAGCCTCGAGCAGACATATCTTTAGAACACAATGTTAAAAATATGCCCCCTCCCCCTTTTTTCCCTACCTGTTTCTCACTCAAAGCTGTGATTTTGGCTTGGAGTTCATGAAGCTGTTTCTTTAAATCAGCATTCTGATTGGAAAGAAAAAATATCTGTGAGAAAGATATTTCATTTGTTAACAGAATAGTAGCAAGAAGACTTTATGCATACTGTATTACAAATGATGAAGCAATCTTAAGCATTTAGCCAATCAAATTTGTCATGCATTAAATATTATCACCACCTAATGCACAGATCCTAAATGTAGCTCCTAGCACTGGAACAGGAGCAGTTCCTTTGCAATTGTTTCAAATTACAAGAAGTTTTATATCTTAGCATCTTGTACT
Source organism: Mustela nigripes (assembly GCF_022355385.1). Classification (NCBI taxonomy): domain Eukaryota; kingdom Metazoa; phylum Chordata; class Mammalia; order Carnivora; family Mustelidae; genus Mustela; species Mustela nigripes. Next base: position 2,202,696 of record NW_026739491.1, read on the forward strand.
GTAAGAGTATTCCTTCCTATTGAAACATTTTATTCTTTATAGAAAGTATCAGTTGACAAAAAACCTCAAGCTCCACTAATCAGACAAAAGCAGGAAAATGGAAGTTATAAGTATGCATAGACTACATACTTAAAGGCATTATCAATAACAATAAGAGTTTTTCTCTACTTGCCCTCTCTCTTATTTAGTAGAGTACATTTGTTATTTTAGCCTAGATTTGAAATGCTGTCAGTGCTGCAACCGCCTTAACACTACATCATTCAAATTAACACACTGACTACCAGGGTATTTTCTCAGTTCTAAAATTCTAGGAATCAAAAAAGAATACTATTTTAGATGAGATACACTGAGTGTGCTTGCTTTTTACTCAAGTGGGGAAAAAATCCAAAATTAAAATTTTCAAATGCTTAATGCAGCAGGACAGTCTACTAACAGACTGAACACCATTCCAATAAAAGACTACTTTTTCTTCATTGTTTCACATGCATTTCTTTTGATTCCCCCTGCTTGGTCTTCTGCCAGAGGTGGTGCACACATCCTCCCCCTCATGTTTACTCTACATTGTCTTTTTTATACTTGATATAAGGCTTCACTAATGAGATCACTCACAATGCTGTCCAACAACTTACTGCCCCTTCAGATTCTTTTGAGTTAAGATTACTCTGTTACATGACCACCAGCTCTATCAGAAATGCTAAAATTTTCTAATATTTCAGTTGCTGACAATGTAGGTTACCATATTACATATGAAAGAGTCTATTAATCTAAGGTCTACTGCCTCTTGGTTCCCTAAATCTAATTTAAATTTTAATACACTTTAAAAAATAAATAAAAATGGGAAAGCTTCTCAAAGAAGCAGGACTGTCAAACAGGAGTTAAATGTGGGCCATAATGCCAGCCCTCAGAATCCATGGATTATGTTAACACACACTAGTTAGGCCACTGGGTGCTAAGTTTTTGGAGAAATGAATATATTTCCCATTTCCAAAAATATCAATCTGCTTCAGTACCATTCTTTAATCCTGGAATTTATTTTCTTAACTTTACAACGGGGAATGTATGGTATGTTTAACAGCCATATATATATTGTGTGTGTGTGTATAACACACATATGGCTGTATAATACACACACACACACACACACACACACACAAATGGTCCTAAATGTTCTGTTAAAAGATTTATGGGTAAACAAATCCTGAAAGTCTGATAAATATTCTCCAAACTTGTGACCCACTGCCTAATGGCTACAAAAGAGACACTACCTGAACAATAAATCTAATCATCAAAGGCAAAATAACTTTTTAGGAAGATTTCTCTTCAGGGATAGAGAAAAAATGTCTAAGTCAAAAACTCTTATGAGAATTTAAAGAGAAAATAACATCTGCTAGGTTATCATACAAGGTACTTTTAAACCCTCTTTAAGAGCCCTTTCTAAGATAATTTTTAAAAATTTCTTTAAAAATTATTCTGAAATTATTTAATCATAGTGGAATTAAGTATTTAAATGTTCTGTACTGTACCTGTACTATATAAGCTATGAGAATGTAAGAATTGTTCTGGGTCATATACAATAATTTGGAGAATACAAAGTCTCAAAAGCTGACTCTGAATAAGCAGGCTTATGGAAGTGAAATGCAAACCATATGAAGAATATTAACTCAGTTTTTCCCCCCAAATACTCAAAGAAATGAACATAAAAGCAAAATAACAGAAACAAAGATAAAATGATAGCTACACTATAATAGATTGACTAGATTTTTCTAAACACTTGTAACATGAAGACTAATGTGCTAAAAACAACTGCTGCTAGAGAGGAGATAGTTTCTAAAACTTAAGTCCTGGTCTGTATTTTAGCATCTTATAGTTATTTTTAATTATTTTAATTTAAAAACTAAATGAATAAAAGTAGTACTTTACCTGTGGATCCTGCTTCATTTGAGCGACCAGTTTCTAGTAATAAAGAGAGAAAAGGAGCCATCAGTCTTATATATTAATCCACTATGGCTAATTGGACTTGGCCCCCAAAATCTAAAATTTTAAGTTTCCCAGAAAAAAACAAGCAACACACAATTGGAACAGACCAAAAGCCATATATGAGCCATAAAAAAGGTTACTGAGACACTCTTCTTAATATATACATATATATATATACACCAAACTACCACTTTGAGTTTGAAATTAAAAGCTCCTGCATTTTAACAAATCTGGAGATGGAGTGCGGGATGGGGGCTTTTTTTTTTATTAATTTTTATTTTTTTTTAAAGATTTTATTTATTTATCAGAGGGGGGGCGGAGAGCGAGCACAGGCAGACAGAATGGTAGGCAGAGGCAGAGGGAGAAGCAGGCTCCCTGCCAAGCAAGGAGCCTGATGTGGGACTCCATCCCAGGACGCTGGGATCATGACCTGAGCTGAAGGCAGCTGCTTAACCAACTGAGCCACCCAGGCGTCCCAAGGGATGGGGGCTTATAAAAAGCAATTTAAACAAGCTGGATGCTCCAAAAGCCAAACATCCCTTTAAAATGTTGTCATTGTTTAGAGTCCCAAAAAGCCTGGAAAGAAGCTGCTCCCCTAACAAAAAAGGCCTGTTTGTATACAGCAAGCTACAGATCTGGCAAGTTTGTTGGTTTGGTTCTCACCACAAAAGGAGGCTAGTATCAGCTGTGGACTTTGCCACTGTCTTCTGGGGGGGGGGGGTACTCCGCGGAGCTGTGATGCTCAGTATTTGAGAGTAAGGAAGTGAAGGAGCAACAACATAAACTCTACCTACCTGGGCTCCTCTGGGAAGGAGAGTGCTACCAGAATACTCAAAAAGAAAGACATTTACTCGGGAAAGCAGAAGTCCAAATAAAAGAGAAAGAAAAATGGACATCTTCTGACCTAATCCAACTTCTAAGAGCATCATTGCCCAAAAATAACAATAACCAGGACAGAAAAATTTGAAGGACAAAAAAATATCAGAAAGCTGATTCCTAAAAGTTATCTGGGAATAAGCTGTTCCCCAAGTAAATTTTTCATGTAACTAAAAAATCTGTCCCTCTCTTTGAGTGTCAAGGTACTTTAAAAGTTTTTACTCATAATATTTCTAAAATACATACTTATCTGTCCTTATCTTAAAGAGAAAAAAAGTCAGCTTTGACAGATACTTAGAGGCATGATTACATCAGTTAATATACTATTCTATAAACACTGTACCAGGTCCTTAAAACAAAAACCCCAAACTGCTATGATTTAAAGATTTCTCATTGTCTGCATTTTAGTTTTTCGATCTATTTCTTAATGCCAAGGAGTTAGCTAGGAAATCCTGTTACTATTATTAGTCTCCTCCAATAGCCCCTGAACCCCAACTCAAATCTGTGGCTTCTGATCTGCTGTGTGATATGTACAGTGAACTAGTTCTAAGATGAGCAAATAGGTTGTAATAGCTTAAGAAACGCCCCTTGAATAAAATGTATACTCTTCAGTGAATGACTTCTGATATTTACTGTAGTTGGTCAGGAGCCTTACTTCAGGTGCTAAGATGCATTCTGGATAGCTGAGGTTGCCAACCACATAACTTCTATACATACAAGGTACATGTTATTATGTTCTACTTCATATGTGACAGTAGTTAACTCTTCTATATCTGGCCTTAATCTACAAAACAGTAACAACACACATTCTAAGAACTCAGTGACAATGAACACACTTTATACATATATATTTTTCACCAGTGCAGCCTAAAGATTAGCCTCATTTTTCAATGAAAAATATCCTTAGTTTTCGTTTTTAATTTAGTTACTAGAGAGTTGGCTACTACACTAAAGGTGCCTTTTTTTTTTTTTAAGATCTTTATTTATTTGAGAAAGAAAGAGAGAGAGAGAGAGAGAGAGAGAGAGAGAGCATGCATATGAGCAGGGAGGAGGGGTAGAGGAGTTCAATCCCAAGACCTCAAGATCATGGCCTGAGCTGAAGGCAGATGCTTAACAAACTGAGCCAACCAGGGGCGCCTAAAAGTTGCTTTTTTAACCCATTGAGCCACCCAGGCACCCTAAAGTTGCTTTTTTAAAGCCGAAAAACATTTTCTTCCATGACACTGGAACTTAAAAACTGATAACCACTCTAATCCTCCACTCCTGGAGGAAATAAAGAAACCAACTTTTCTATCTATAAGTACTCAAGCTGCAATTTTAGACAATCAGAGGCAGGACAGGAGAAGAAGCTAGTCAACTTAACTAGACCATCCAAATCCCTCATGACTTTAAGCTGACACTATGTAATCAAAATTAAACTCCTTTATTTTGCAAGAATGCAGCAATTTTTTATGAGGATATACTTTACGCCAAAGGTCAGCGTAAGCTATAGTTCATAGAGAAATCGAGCCTACAATCTGTTTTTATAAATAAAGTTTTATTGGGACACAGCCACACCCATTCATTTATATATTATTTATGGCTGCTTTGTCTATACAGCAGCAGAGTAGTAGTGACAGAGACCACAAATGTCTCACAAAGTATAAAACATTTTACCATCTTTACAGAAAAAGTTTGCTAATCTCTGCTTTATACTATGCTCCATTCCATACATACTCCAAAAGTTTAAATATGGTTTCCATCAAATTCATGTAAGAATAATTAAAAAGGCAATTTCTCAAAAAAGATGAGCTACTCATCACAGGCCATTACTATTTCACATTTACTCAACATCAACCCATACATACATTGCAACTTTCTTAGCCATCTCCTTCTCCATAAAGAATAGAAAAATATACTTCTACCACAGCAATACTTTTCTAACATGCTTCTATCCAGTAAGCTCAATTTCAGCACTAATTCCATCCTTACCTGGAAATGCAAAGGGGAGGCTTTTGCTCCCATATTTAGTCAAATGTATGATCTGGCTTTGGCCTCAGCCTAATAGCCAGAGCCTACGTTGATGTTATTTCTGGCATTCCTGAACTTTTCATGATCAGTGATCATGTAGGTTACCACATATCCAACCAGAATAACAACATCAGATTTACAAACAAGGCACATCACTTGTATTTACTACTAATACTTAGTAATTTTCCCCAGATAGGAAAGTATTCTAAATGTAATTACAGTGCAAATATATGTTTTGTAAGTATATAAGTTGAAATATTATCAATCAACATAAAAATAAATGATTATTATTGCACAAACAATATGTGTAATAATTAAGGATGAATATAAAAGCTCCTGATTTATCCTAAAAAAAAGTTGAATATATAAATAAATAAATAATGTAAATATTAAGAGACTAGGATAACTTTCAGAAGAACATTATATCCCTTTTGAGTCAATAAATGTAATTTTAAAAATTAAATTAGATTTTAAAAAGGAATAAACATTAAATTTTTTCATGATTACGATTTTCATAAAATTGGTACATGTGAATTAAAAATAAAGAAGCAAAATAATATTTAAGAATTCTCATTTTTGGGATGCCAGGATAGGTCAGTCGGTTAAGCGTCTGCCTTCAGCTCAGGTCACAATCCCAGGGTCCTGGGATCGAGTCCCACATTGCCCTCCTTGCTCAGTGGGGAGCCCACTTCTCCCCCCACCCCCGCCTGCCACTCTGCTGTGCGCCAGCTCTCTCTTGAATGCACACTCCCCCTCTCTCTCTCTGACAAATGTTTTAAAAACTGACTTCTCATTTTTAGGAGTGCCTAGGTGGTTCCATTGGTTAGGCGTCTGACTCTTTCTTTTTTTTTTTTTTTAACATAAAGATTTTATTTATTTATTTGACAGAGAGAGAGAGAAATCACAAGTAGGCAGAGAGGCAGGCTGGGGCGGGGGAAGCAGGCTTTCTGTGGAGCGGAGAGTCCAACATTGGGACTCCATCCCAGGACCCTGAGATCATGACCTGAGCTGAAGGCAGAGGCTTAACCCACTGAGCCACCCAGGTGCCCCTAGGCATCTGACTCTTAATTTCAGCTCAGTTCAGGATCTCAGGGTCATGAGATCAAACCCCATGTTGGGCTCCACCCTTGGTATGGAGCCTGCTTGGGATTCTCTCTCCCTCTCCTTTTAAAAAAAAATTCTCATTTTTAGTAATTTAGTTCAATTAAGGAGATGAGTCAAGAAAGTCTTATTTGAGACTTGTTCATATCTTGTGAGAATGAAATAAAAGCAGAATGTCAATGCTGCCATCTCCAAATTTCTTGAGAGGAGGAATATCTCCTAAAATCACATACAACTTCATTAAATATCTTTGATCCATACAAATTTCCAATTGGTTATTGTTCTCCAGAAGTTCCTTCTATGATGATGTCAGCTTTGAACATATTATGAATTTAACTGTTGTCATTTGTCATTCAGCCAAATTAAGTATTCAATACAACTCTACATTAAAATACTTACATCTGGGAAAAAAGACAAGCTTGATTTTATAAACAAATTTTTATTCTCCTCAATTAGTAACAGAACAAGGCCAAATAAAATAAAATGTGCATAACTTATTATATACTAAATTTCTTAAAATTACCGTAAAACAAAACACACTTCACCTGGAGAAGCCCACCTGTACACAGCAACCTGTAAAACTACTGCTGAGCAAAATTTTAACAGATCCAAAGCAGAAGCAGGAATTTTTGCATACATAGAGACTTAAAAGTGTGTGTATGCCTTTGAAGCTTTCCTGTAAGCTCTCATCCACCCTAATTCTAAGCAACTTGCAAATTTTAGTAGTTATCAAAAGCCCAAGGGGTGCTTCCAACAATTTCAGAAATTAACTTTACATTGAACTATTTAGATAAAACAAGGGAAACTTGTTCCCTTCCTCTTTCTACTTCTACATCTCAAACATTCAAAAGTAGTTAATTCATCATCATTTATCACTTTTGATTGTATGTGTATATCAGTTTATCTTGAGCCTGGGACCACATCCAGCTAATGTCTAGAAAGGGGATAGAAACAGTGACATTCTGTTTACAAGATATATGGTAATGACCCAGTTATTTAAGGAGAGCTTCATTTCTGGATTAGTTATATTAAATAAGCTGTATTATGCATATAAAGTATGTTATACATATTTAATATTACTTTATTAATATTATATAAACAATTACTCCATATATTTACTTACACATTTTTAGGTTTGTTTAGCCTACGTACCTGAGGTAAATTTTAAGAATCATAATATTTGAAATTTAAACATCTGTGAAGGCAGTGAAGTTTTTGTTGGTTTTTTGTTTGTTTGTTTGTTTGTTTGTTTTTTTGAGAGAGAGAGAGAAAGTGAGTATGAGATGGAGGCGGGAGAGCAGATGGAGAGGGAGACAGAGAATCCCAAGCAGACTCCATGCTGATCATGGAGCCCAAAAGGGGCTAGATCTCATGACCCAGAGATCATGACCTAAGCTGAAATCAAGAGCCAGAGGCTTAACAGACTGAGCCACCCAGGCGCTCTGGCAGTGATGTTTTCTTTACTAAAGACCAGAATCAAGGCATAAAGCTGAGTTATGTAAAAAAACTTCAGTATAAATGGTAGTCAATTTAAACATGCCTCATTACTTAAAATATACAAGTTAATTCACATGAACAAAGTTCTTCAAATGAACCCCCAAAAAGAGTTTGTTTTTTTTTAACACCTTTAGTCTATGAAAAAATATTTTCCATTTTTTTCCTCTGGAAAAGGAAGTCAGGAATACTTTATTAAAATTCTTAGAAGTACTGTCAGTGAGTTTGTTATTTAGCAATAAAAGGTAAATGACATGACCCTCAGACAACTATCTGAAAGACGATTCAAAAGTGTACTGAAATTCAGAGATGGGACAGCTTACTAATCTTAGCCATTACTTAACAACACATCACGGAGAAACCAATAATGGAACATACCTGGTGAACCTGAATTTCCACTTTAAGAGCCTCCTGTAGAGTCTGCAACTCCATCCTCCAGCTTCTCCACTTTCTCTTATGTCTGCTAATTCTACAGTTTCTTCAGCCTCCGTTTAAAATAAACTCCTCTTCTCACTGCAGCTGTGGAGATCATAAAATGTTTTGGATCATAAAGGAAATATTCGTGTTAAATAAAAGAAATTACATTAGCTGAAAATTATCTGATGCTCTAACACAGAGCAAGAAGTTTCCCAAACAGATTTCTTTCCAAAATGAATAGTTTTGTAAGGAATTAGTACCAAATCTTTCTGGGTTTAATTCACTGAACATTCCTCCACAAAACACTTCAAGTAAGTAAGAAACGGGGGTGCGGTGGGGGTTTAATCTCGTCATGAAAACATCTAAGCATGCTTACATGCTCAGCATCATGGTACATCCTGCATTCTGAGGACACAGAACACAGAGCTGAACAAGACCACTTCTTCAGATGAGCTGGGAATCCAGAGGTCAAGACTACAACCATCCAGGATGCACTGTCCTTAGAGACACACAACAACAGGGTCATACATTTTTAAACATCACACAGAGTGAACTGGAAAGTTCAGGGTCTCTCAGAGTTTAAAGAAGACTGGTGTGATTTCGTCTAGATAGATTCTTACTCTATTTTAAAAATAAAACTCAAAACAGGAAAATTCTCATATCATCTAAAGGTTTACATTTAACAAATTAATACTTTACACAGATACAATGCAATCTAACTCTGCTCTGCATAAAGTTACAATAAGCATGTTAAAAAAAATAAACCTCTCATGTCTAATAGAGGTGGTGGTCTAGCAATGGATCAGACAACGAACACCATCTTCCTCACACCTGCCAGCACATCTCTTTTGGCTGTGTGTGTAACTGTGGCAATAATGTCAAAGGTCTGAACTTGTGCATGTGAGCTTTCCCATTCTTCTCTGCTCATCACCACAATTTAAAGAACTCAATGACTAATTTCTCTTTTAATTTTTTTTTCCTTTTCCTTGAATGTGGCCTTAGACATGATTTGAGGCAACCTCCCAAAGCAGAAGTTTGCTTTTGCCAAAATAAATTTAAACTTTACTTCTTTCCTTTCTCCTCTTTGTACCTATAAAACCTGTAGCTACAGCAGCTTTTCAGCATTCTTATAAACCGAGGAAGGGAACAATCAGGAATCTGAAAGAACCACTACTCCTTAAACCAATTCAATGAGATTCATAATCTTTTTACACTTTCCAAAAGTTATTTACCTATGGATCAAGTCCATATTCAACCTAAGTTTTCTTAAAACTTCTTTAAAACCTTCCTTAATAGTTACAATGTGATCAATAACTAGAAAATATATTCCTCTGAATATTAATTTTCATTAAATTTGCTTAATCTTGCTAGACTTAAAACATCACTGGCAATCTTTCCCCTAGGATTTATTTTTGTTATGTAATACCAACACACTCTAACTTAAAAAATAGTAAATGTCAAAAATATAAAATTCCTTCAAACATAACATCCATAGAGCTAGGAAAGGATTACTATACAATCATACTATCAACCAAAAAATTATTAACCAAAAAAAGACAGCACGTTTAGGGGAGACCATTTGCAAAAGGAGATATATTTTGATAAACTACAAAAGCAGTTTTTTAGCTACTTATTATCTTAGAAAACCTATAGAACTGTAATAAATAACTAATTATCAGAATCATGAAGTTACTAAGACCGGGGTTTTTCTTGTCATGTAAGTGTACTCTATATACAAAAGTAAATGTTAAAACTATAGCATCACTTTATTGTTATTTTTTGGTAAGATTTTGTTAAGTAATCTCTATACCCAAGGGGCAGATTGACCTTACAACCCTGAGATTAAGAGTCACATGCTCCAATGACTGAGCCACCTAGGGCTCTCCCTTTAATTTTAAATAGTAAAATAATCTTCCTATTTGAATTTGCAACATATATATATATATATATATATATATATATATATATATATACACACACACACACATATATATTAGAGTTCAACTTGAATTTGTTGAATTAGTTTTGATTTTTGCAAGGTTCTATTAGAAAACATGACCAAAAATGATTTCTTATAATTTTTTGTCAAATTAAGAATCACCTTAAAGTTAAAGGAGTATTTTCAACAATAAAAAGGCCATATTTGATTTTACTGATAGTAACACAGAACAGTATAGTTCAACTCCACATGTAAACTCTGGAAACAAAGAACAGGTTAAAAAACAGGGAGAACTTACAATATAGAACTTACAACATACAAAACAAAGGGTTAACATAATTTATACGTTACAGTGATTACAAATTTTAAAAATATGAATAAAGCAGCTCATAGAAGAATAAGAATGACCAAAAAACATGAAAAACATCCATCTTCAATAGTCATAGAAATGTAAATTTTAAGAAGATGAGTTTTGTCTATCAAACTGACAAAGATCTGTAGAAACAGGTATACTCTGAGCTGTCAAGAGTTCAGGTTGGGTGGCACTTTCATAATTTGCTACTGGTTATCTCTGGGTGGTAGCACTAAGGGTTACTTTCAGTTTTTCAGATTATTGATGTTTTGACATTTTTTTCCACAGAAAATATCCATTTATTTTTAAATTTAAAAAAATTAGCTGAAGATGGCTAAAGTCTCAGAAAATCTGATACCGAGGAAACAAAATGTTCAGGAAAAGAAGAAGTAAAACCAGGATTTAACCTGGAGGCTCTAAATGTCAAAGAGTGCCTCGCAGGATAAGAAGCCCGTAACTCAAGTTAATGAGGAGCTGACAGCTTTTATTCCTTCATCAGATTGTTGTCTGCTTATTAGACACACAGAAAGGCACAAAATTTTATTTGGCCATGACTAAATGCCAATTATTCATTTTATTTCAAAATAAAGCTGAAGGGTTAAAAAAGTTAGTGACTTGTTATAGAAAAGCTATGAAGGATGAGAAAATTCATTTTATACCCTACTTCTTCAAAAAGTTCTCTTTCTGGATAGCAGTTTTAAGAGATTGGTCTCTACCTAAAGAAACACATTATATACATATATTTATAACTTATAAAAACAAGGCAGGCGCATGTTGAACCCGTTTAAAAATTATTTTGGGGGTTTAGAAAATTTATGCAGCTATCATATGATGACAATTTGGGGGCAGTTTATAGCATCATAGAAAAGGTTTTATTTGCTAAATTTGTAAAAACATCATTTATCGTATTTTGACCAATTCCAGTAAGTTACAACTAACAAATCAGTTGCTACAAGGTAAATATAAACAGACTCATAAAGCAGTAATAGACACACTTTACTGAGATACAAGGCCTTTTACCACCTAGCAGCTCTAAACGCTACCATCAGAGAGGGCAATTGCCTAGCTCAAAATACTAATATATGTTATCTTCAGAACTATACATGTCAAACTCCTGGGACACCTAGCGGCTTCTCACCTTCAAAGAACATAAAACCAAAAGCACAAACAAATAAAAACTTCACAAACCAACAAAACAAAAATAATAATCAAATCCGACTAAAAAAAAGACAGCTGTGATATATGGAAAGCACACTCACCATCCCCCTAAAACAAGAAAAAATGGATTCCATTTACTTGCTGTGTAACCACTCTCAGCCTCAGGGTTTTTAATTTGTTTGCTTATAAATCAGAAAAACGGGAAAAATATCATCTACTCATAAAACTGTTACGAGGTTTAAGAGATGATCTTATTTGAAAAACCCTTTGTAAACTACAAAGTTCTATGCTATTCTTAACATACTTAACTCTTTCATTCATACAAATCAACTTTCTAATAAACTTCTCAACACAGTATATTGCTGAGAAGACTGTCGGCTTCCCTATTTTCAAACTCTCTAAGGAAGGGCTTTCTAACTATTTTGCTGGGTACAGTTGTGCTTAGAGATATGTGACCTCTAGGTCTTTCATTATGATTCTAATAATGTAGTAATGCTGTACCTCTGAATGTACTGCTAAGAAACACTGCTCTGTTCCTATATTGGTATAAACTTTTTTTCCCATCAAAACTCAAGTTGTCCACCAACTTTCATTAACCAACAATAAGCCCATAAAACACTGTGCCCCTAGACTGAATTCCCTAAAAATGGACAGCTCAGTGGTCTATACCAAATATTAACTTGGTGTAAGACTCCAGTTGGTGTTTTGTTTTGTTGTTTTAATTAAGAAAACTCTACATCAAATGTGGGGCTCAAACTCATGACCCTGAGATCAAGTCTCATGCTCTACTGACTAAGCCAGCCCAGTGCCCCAAGACTCCACTTTTGATCTATATATTATGCAGAATACTGTCTAGAGTAGGTTTAATTTTTTAAAAAAAGAAGTAGGGGGTGTCTGGCTGGCTCAGTCAGTAGAGTGTGTGATTCCTGATCTTGGGGATATAAGTTCGAGCCCCACACTGGGTATAGAGATTACTTAAAAATAAAATTTAAGAAAAGTAGAAAGTCTTGACAGATCTATGTGTCCTTACTTGTCACATGTCAAACACTAAAATATCAGGTTTCAGTTTGCACAAAAATGCTGAGACATAAATAGTATCTTTAACTTTTAACCTAATAGTGCTAAAAATTATCACAGATGATAAAGCTCTTTAGCAGCACTTAATGAAAACTAGTATTTACTAACATGAATAAAATGACATTAAAAAAACAATACAATGTTTGTTTTCTTATTTTCATGACAGTACTTCTTTGGTGACTCTCAACATGTCAACAGAAAATACTACTGCACAAAGAACTTGGCAATCCTGATTTCAGAGGCTACCCTCCAACACTGGCAAGGTAACTATGCTCAAGTCTTGATATTAATAGCTGTTGACAAAAATCACCTCAGCTAGTGAGACTGATGTTGCCCTAACCATTAGCCATTAGATTAGATTTATACGCATATACATAAACACACACACACACACACACACAAAATTAGATTTATGATAATGTCTGAATGTGTTTGAAAAATCTCTCCTCTGTGTGTTGTTTTTTTGGGAAGGGGCCAGATCCTTATTTAGAAAAAGAAAAGGAATCCCTACACAGGTTACACCATCGCAACACAGCATCAAGTCAGGGGTTCCCAGTAGCACCCTCTTCATCATGGTCGGCTGCATTGTCTTACATCTCTATCTACCACCAATGCTCATCCTGAAATGTAGTTTCTACCTCATATCCCTGGGCCCACTCCTAGCTAATATACACATTCTTCTATTTCCTACCTTTCTTTACAGAAATCAAGCAAGTCTACTAAAATCAGCCCAACTATACCCACTAAGAACATTGCAAGTAAATTTAAAAAACTCATAGAAATTCAGAATGGAGTCTGGAGAGTAGTATATAAGAGCACAGTGACAACAAGGCAGAGATTTTAGAGTTGACTGCCACATTTACTAGAATGCTATTTAATGATAAAAAATTGTCCAGATAAGCCTGGCCAGAAACATATCAATATTTACTACACAAAGAGTAACACCAGAGGGTGTGGTCATCTTGGCATAACCAATAAGCACTTAATAGAAGTGGAAGTTACGGGAGGATAGATTTCAAATCAATTTAAGGAAGAGCTAAGGATTAGAGCTGTACGAAAAAGGAATGGGTTACCTTATGAGGTAGTGGGCTCCCTGTCATTAGAAGTATTCAAGAATGCTGCATATCATATCCCCCTCTTGGAGATTCACAATGCACATTAGCATATTAAAGGTTCTGAGAAGTCCTGCAGTAAAGAAACCTGTTTAACTTTGTTTAACGCAGCATTTCCCAAATTATTTGACCACAGAACATTTTTCCCACCCCCACCCCACCTCAATAATAGTTACTCATTTCTGAGGAACTAGAATTCCTCAGAATACATTACAGAAAATAATGAGCTACATTTTTTTTAAATGTAGTATTCAGTATGTACCCGAATAACAATCTGTCAGGGATATAGGAGAAGAAACTGCCACACCGGTAAAAGTCTGGAAGAGAAAAGCCCTTAGGGTCCCCTCTCTAAGATTCTGTGATTCTATCACATCTCAAAGAAAAGGACTATAGGGTCTTGATTATTTATTTAAAAAGGTTCCATGAGAGAAAGGCAAGTAGAATAAAAACGTAGTAAAATGCAAGGTTAACTGGTTCAAATGCCTCCCTTTCATGTTCAAAGCCCAATCCCTAAAAGGTAAGAGAGACACCTCAAGGACAGTGAATTATCAAAAAGAACCCTTAACCAAATATCTACTCCAGCCACTACATTAATTAAAATTTGAGAGAGAGAATTTAAAAAACAAAAACAAAAACAAGTTGCCTTGTATTAGGGAATGATCCTATTCCGGCTCTCTGGTTTAATTTTTGATTATAATACATGCTCTCCAAATAAGGTTAATATTTGTTTGATCCTTGGTCACTAGACTGCCCTGTGCGATTTCCAATCCTGAATTAGTCATTCCAAAAAAATGATTAAAGTGTGATGATCTATAAGCTGTTAGAGTAGATACTAAAGTAGATCTTAGGAAAAAAATATGTTTGCCTATATGCCCCCACACTGCTACATTTCACTCTCTCTCTTATTTTTTCCTCTTTTAGAATTATCTAAACAACACACACTAAAAATATAATATCAGACATGAAGCCAATCCAGCATTAAATTTAAGGATATAAATGCTTAAGAGTCCCAAATTTCAAAGTCGAGGTTCCCATAGTTACATTAACCTAGCCATTTTGCACACATACTAAGGCCATCAAATTTAACAGCATATTAAGTAATACAAAACACAATAGGAACCTAAACTTTTGAAATTCCTGACTTTAGAATTTTCAGCTTTAAACACTGCATAAAGGACATTTTTGGCAAAGGGGATCTTTACATTTTAACAGGTTATCGAATGTAGGAACATGCAAGCCCAGCAGTATTATTAGAAACATAAATGCATTTGAGATATAGCTATGTGAAATTAGACAAAAATTCACTTTCACTCAGTGCAAACAGTAAAGCCTCATTTCTAGGAGAGAGCTTTTTGGGGAAAAAGAAAAAAAAAATCACTGATCATTTGAATTACTACCCAACTAGCATCAGGCACATTATCCCTCCCCCTCGTGAAAGTACTTACCAATTTTGGGGAAACGGGCTCTCCTTCAGCTCTCTTGCTCCCTACAGTAGAAGAAGGGGAAAATGGAATTAGACTATAAACACAGACTTATGACACGTTAAAAAAAGCTGAAGACTTAAAGATTTCTATCTGACTTTAAGAAGAAAAAGTAAAACATACAAAAATCTCCACAGCTTTAGCCACCACCCCACCTCAAAAAAGGGAAAAGAGGTAGTTTTCACAGCAAGGAAAAAAATTCAAAGGCAGTTAAATCTCTAATTTTCCATTTTTCACTTTACTGCAAATTTTCCAAGACAAGGAAAAGTAAGTAGTTGACAGTTTCCCTTTCCTAAGGGACGCACAAAAATAAAATGCACCTCATCTAAATAAAACACAAATATAAGCTCATCCCCAACAAATGGTCTTCCCTGTTCATTGCTTTGTTAGTAACAAATTAAGGTTACAGCACTGACCCTTAGTTTGGTCTCTTTAAAAGGCTTTTCAATTAATCTTGAAATTGACTTGTCTGATACAAGGCTTTAAAATTCACAACGTCTTGTATGTATCATCGTAAGTTCGATTACATGTTTCATTTAAATTATTCAAGTCTCACCACTTCAGACTGTAAGCTATGTAACACAAACATGCCTTTCTCTTTGCCACATATTTAATCAGTGATAGAGCCAGAAAGAAAATTAAGGTTTTGGGAATCTTGCTCAAACATTCAATGATGATATTATCAATTGCATTTTTTAAGATTAACTAAACTCCATTAAGTTGACTTCAAAGTTAGAAGAGCCAAGTCAAGCTATACTGGTTTGTTTCAGGGTTTTTTGTTTTGGTTTTTGGTTTTTATGGGGGGGGGTGTTTTTGTTTTGGGTTTTTGTTTTTTTTTTTTTGCTTTTGTTTGTTTTTTAAGATTTTATTTTTATGTAATCTTTGCACCCAGCGTGGAGCTCGAACTCATGATCCTGGAAGCAAGACTCACATGCTCTACTGACTGAGCCAGCCAGACACCCCTATATTATTTATTTTTAACTCTTCCCCACCCCAAACTTTTTTTTTTTCAAACTTCTTTTTCATTTAAAAAACATTAGGAAACAAAAATTAACTCTTCTCCTAATATTTTACTATTAAATTATTCAAACTCCACGTAGCATGCTCTAAAACCTCCTTATGTTTTTAAACATAGTGTGCTTGTTAACTGATGTTACTTCAGTAGTGTTCTCATTTCAAGGGATATATTTTTAAAAATCTTCATGTCATCCAGATTATAAATTTTTATTTAATCAAGTACAGTCAGACCAAACATGCAGTAAAATAACTTAAAAGGGTCCCAGTTCAAGCAGTTAACATTCATTTCCAAAAGAAATTCAATTTGCTGTTTTATCCTGCCTTTTCTTTAGCGCAGTACCTCTGAAAGTTCTCAAGTCCATATAAATGGCTATTTTAATCACCAAGATTAGAATGACTTCCAACCAAAAAAAAAATCATGCAAAGGTCCATAGAATGATGTGGTCATTAAAAAGTGGATTCTCGGGGCGCCTGTGTGGCTCAGTGGGGTAAAGCCTCTGCTTTTGGCTCAGGTCATGATCTCAAGCCCCTCCGGGCTCTCTGCTCAGTGGGAAACCTGTTTCTCCCTCTCTCTCTCCCTTGTGATCTCTGTCAAATAAATAAATAAAGTCTTTTTAAAAAATTATTTTTTAAAAGTGGATTCTCGGTAGGAAAAAATTATTAACTAGGTGTGGTGATGTAGGTTTACTAAACTTACTGTGGTATTCATTTTGCAATCCATACACATATCAAACATTATGCTGTACACTTAAAACTAATATAATGCCACAAGTCAGTAATACCTCAATTTTTAAAAAGTGAATTCTTAACATTACAGATAGTACCTACAGGATTCTGTACCACTCAGTACCAGGCACACAGTAAATGTTCAGTAAATATTTGTTAAATGAATGAAGTGACTGAGTGGACCCTTAACTCTGTTGATGACTTATTTTTCCTATGAGACATTTCTTGTTAGTTTTTTCATGCTGGTGATAATTTCTTATGCATCAATCCCCCACAGCATTATTTGTTAAATGAATGACTTTGGATTAAAAACAATAGATAAGAGAGGAAGATATTGCCATTTTAAAATGTAATGAAAAGGAAAAGACTGATACATTGTACTAAATTAAGTACTTCTGTTCCTCAAAAAAACACAAGAGAATAAAAAAACAAGCCACAGAATTGGACATGACAATTCCAACACTCAGAATAACAATGGTTTATAACCAGAACATATGAAATATGTTGAAACTCAAAGTGATCAGGATAGAATTGTGATTTTTACTTTTACTTATATGGCATTTGAGAAAGTAGAGTCACATTAACTCTTGTGAAAAGTCATATTCAGTAAAAAGACACAATGGATGTACACCTTACCTCTTAGGGCATTTTCTCCAAAAATCAATAGCAGAGTCAATCCCAAATTGATTAAGAATTTTACCATATCATGAAACCATGATATCATAAAACTACTCATAAAATTGCTTGCAGGGACTGTAGATGTCACATAGGAAATCAAAGCCTGAGAGGTTAAGTGACTTCCCTGAAGGTCACAATCCAATTGGTTGTAAAGCTTGAGAAAAGCTTACAGACCCAGAGATTCCTCTGACTGAGCTGGCCTTTCCACTAGACCTCACCACCTCTTAACCAGGTGCAGGAGTAACACTTCTAAGAAACAAATTACAGTTAAATACCGGCAAAATACTTTTTGGAAAAGTCTCCATATAAAGTTTCAAAAAAAAATTATTATAAGTAAGCTATACAGGGCAGGTTTTAAAACTTGAGATCCCTCATGCCTAAGGGATCCTCATGAATGGGTTTCAGAGGGGTTTGTCAACCCTACAATACTATATGTTAAGTTCTATATGTATAAGAATTCCCACACCTTTAACAAGATTTGCACAGAAGTTCAGATACCAAAAAAATAAATAAATAAAATAAAATCATTTTTTAGACTAGTGATTTTTAAACACCATGCATCCCAACTACTAGCGTGTTTCTTCTGAAGACTGATTAATCGACTACCATTTGAAAACTGATTTAAAAAAATATTTTATTTCTATAATTTAGTAAGAGTGAGTGAGCAAAAAAAATCTGTATGTAAATGTGTATTTTAACACTACCTTTATGCAAGATGTATTTAAGTCTGAAATGCAAGTTTGATTTCCTCATGTTACGGTGATTAAAAGTCCACTTAATTTCTCACATATTCTTCATACTCATAGCTGAGGTAGTTAAAAATTTTAACCATATTTGCTTAAATTTTTCAAACATAGATTTATTCTTAAAAAATGCACTCAAAACACGTAAGTTAGACTAAATGAAATTATTTTTGCTTTTAAAGGTGAATATGATCTTGCTAACATAATTTCCCATGATTTTTGCAAACTGAAGATGGTTCACCTCTCTAGAACTTCATAGGTAGCTGCTTTAATTAGAGCTGGTAAAGAAATGAATCACTCAGATTTCTAATACGGTTGTAAAATTTAAAATACCATCAATAAATCAAAGGTGATTAATAACAATGTAAGTACCTTTTGTAAAATATCTAAAACCTTTGTGTATGAAGAACATATATATTAAATAATAAACAAATTTTGCAGAAAAAAGGTTTAACATTAGATCATGTTTTAAATTAGGCTAAAATTCATCCCACTACAAATTCAAACAATTAAGTTTATAGTCTGTGCTCAATCATAAATTTTGATAAGGGACTAAAATAGCACAGATAATTGTCATTCAAAGACACTTTAAAATGTCACCTTACGCAAAAGATTCAATCTCTTCTCTTCTACTATACCAAGCTGATACGCTAATCTTATGTACAAAATAAGTTTTACTGCTTTTTTATCTGCCCTTCCTAACTTCTAACAGAAAGCATAATAAGTTTGAAATAAATTTAAATGCAAATAAGTACTCAGAAGAAAAAGTAGAATACTGCTTAATGAAATTTAGACTTTTAGGTCCCGATCCCATAATCATCCCTGTGTCCCCCATCTCTCTTAGTCTTACACTCTCATGGACATCCCTCTAGCACTTCTCCTCTCAGTTTCAAGAACCATTAATTTTCCCCTCATTACTGGATCATTTTGTTTCTCCCACCTTTTTTTTTTTTTTTTTTTTTTTTAAGATTTTACTTTTTAAGTTATCACCATACCCAACACAGGGCTCAAACTCACAACCTCGAGATCAAGAGCTATACATTCCACCAACTGGAGCCAGCCAGGCGCCCTGTTTCTTCCATCTTCAAAAAAAAAAAAGAAAAAAGGCCTCCCTTGCCTCCATATCCTTCTCTAGTTACTGTCTCATGTCTATGCTCCCATTTATAGAGCATTTAACCATATGACTGTCCCTAGTTCCTTCTCCCCATCCTCTACTAGACTCACTCCATTAGGGCTTTGCCCTCCTTTCATTCTTAAGATCACCAATGATGAGAAGAAACCAGCATAAGAAATACAGAACAGTGGCCAGAGAGATCTGGAGGAATGTCGGGATTGGGTGGTGTCCAGGGAGTCAGGAGAGAAAAGGGTTTCAAGAAGGAAGGAATGATCCACCAGGTGAGATGCTATTGATCAAACACGGAAGTGAGGGCTGAAACTTTTCTACTGAAGCAACATCATCTCTCAAGACCTCAAAATGTTGAACTGCGCCAGGACTCAGTTCTTGGAGCGCTTCCCATCAGGTAATCTCGCCCACTCTCATGGCTAGAAAAGGATCTATACACTGGTGACTCCCAAATTTTTATCTCCAGCTCAGACCTTTTCCCTGAATTCCAAACTCATATACACAACTGCCCACTCAACACTTGCCAAATAGGTTTCTCAAGCTCAACAAGTTCAAAAGTAAATTCTTGACACCCTATCTCCCAACCTCCTCTTCAGAGTCATCCCCACTTCAGTAAGTGGCAACTCCGTCCCTTCAGGCCAAAACCTTAAAAGTCATGCTTCACTCCTCTACTCCTCTTTTTTCCACACCCTATATCCAATCTAATAGCCAATCACCTTGCCTCCACCTTCAAAATACACAGGTGTTTTTTTTTTAAAGATTTTATTTATTTATTTGACAGAGATCACAAGTAGGCAGAGAGGCAGGCAGAGAGAGAGGGGGAAGCAGGCTCCCTGCTGAGCAGAGAGCCAATGCGGGCCTCGATCCCAGGACTCTAGGATCATGACCTGAGCTGAAGGCAGAGCCTTTAACCCACTGATCCACCCAGGTGCCCCAAAATACATAGGTTTTGACCACTTGTGTCAACTCCACTACAGCCTCCTTGATCCAAGGCACCACCACCTTTCACTTAGATTATTACAACAGCCTCCTAACTGCCCTCCCTCTTTTCCATCTTTGTCTTGCTATAGTCTATTCTTTCAGCAGCCAGAGTACCTTTTCAAACTCCAAGACAGATCCAGTTACTCCTCTATTCAAAATCCTCCAACGGTTTCCCATAATACTCAGAAAAAAAGCTGAAGTCCTTTAAAATGGCCCCCAAAACTAAGTGATTTGGGCCTCTGCTACTCTCAGACCTCATCTCCTCCCCTCTGCCACTGCTTAATCTGCTCTAGCCATACTGACCTCTTTTTTGTACTTCAAAAACTCAAAACAAGTTCCCTTCTAAGGGCTCTTCTATTTGCTTTTCCCTCTGACTGGAACACTCTCTTCCATAAAATATCTTCATGGTTCACTCCCTCAAAGTGTTTAGGAAATCTACAGCATCTTTTTTTAAGAGAATACTAAAATAAAGACCACAGTTGTCCTCAGAATTGTTCCTCTCCCCAAACTTACTGGGGGGATGTTCTTTCTTATGCCAACAATACCTTTCTTACTGTCTCTCCACCTAGCCAAAGCTCAGCCAGTCATTCAAGTCCAGATAAAGATTCAAGTGATAAATGGAGACCTTCCCTAACCATCTCAACTCCCAGCTCTTCCTTTCTTTGAATTCTCAGATACTTGATCATTTCTCACATTCATCTTAAAATTTAGCCATATACTGTCCCACACCATAACTTGTATGTCTTATCTCCCTGACTATACACACACACACACACACACACATACACACGAGTAGAAATAATGCCTTGCACAAGTAGTTCTCAAACTTTTATCAGAGTAAATCTAAAACTTTTAAAAAATACATAAATTCACTGGCCCTACCCTTAATAATTCTAAATTCATGATGTCTGATTTAGAGCCCAGATATCTGTATTATTTTAACTCCCCCCAGAAGATTCTGATGGGTAGGGATTAGGAATCATTGCCTTACGGTCCTCTATTGCCTTCAGTACCTAGGAAAGTAGGCCTTCAAATAGCCTACAGCTAAAATGGACACCCCAGAGAACAAAATCCATTCCTTCATTCCACAGGGGAACAGCAATCCAAGAAGTCTACATGACTAGCCAAAAGCTACAAAGACAGTAAGAGGCAAAGCTCAGCCTAAAATCCAGATTTACTGCTCTCAATCTAGGAATCCTTCCATTAGACCGTGCATAAGTGAAAAGTTTATAAAATGACCGTGCATAAAATGAAAGTACCAAAAATCTACAATTCAGAGATAATCACAGTAAATAGTGATTTTCTAACACTTGACCAGTGATTGCAATGTCCACGCTCTAAGACAGTGCATACTATGTTTGAAAATGTGAGCAACATTAGCTGATAAAACACTTTAAAGGCCAGAGAGTAATTACAGGAAGGCTTACAAATAAAAAGAATAGTTTTTACCAAGTCCTCTTGCAATATGTATAAAAACTTGTAAAATCATTTATATTATAGTTGAGAAGTATTAGGAGAAATAAATGGAAAGAAGAAATCTTGCTTCATCATGCTATAAAGTACAAAAATCCTTTTTCAAAAGCTTCCACAGCTCACAAAGCTGTAAATGTTTTCTGAGTCTAATCATAACATAAACTTAATTACAGATCAGACTTAGTAAATCACCCCATATCCCAAGATAACTCAAACTCTTATCCTAATAATCAGCTAACCTCAGGACCAAAACTCTTGCCATCAACAACAAAAAAACAACTCAGGTATCTATAAGGCACCACAAAAGAGTTTAGGTTTATCCTGGTGTACAGGGATTTAAGCAAGTGTCTCCTATTAACACTAATGGGAGTTCTGGGTGTAAACCGTAGCACCAAGGAGGAGGATCAATGCCCAGCACTGTATCTGCAAAACCCCTTTCTACTGCACTAACTGCAACAACTGGGACTTGTTCTCTCAGAAATGGGATAATAGACCCAAATTCCTATGTCTCTAAAGCACAAAGACAATCCAAATAAAAGTCACTGAGGAAGGTCACTGGTAAACACCCGATTTTTAAAATTTACAAGAAAAAGCTAAACTAAAACAACTGACACATTGGAGAAATTTTTTAAAATAGCACCAACCAATACATACAGAAGAAACTAGAAAATTGCTGGAGATAAAATACCTCACACAAAAATTCAACAAGATCAAGTCCATCAAATTTTTAAAAATTAGAGCACAGTAAACCCAAGTATAGCCAGGAGCTTGTCCAAAGAAACACACACACACACACACACACAAAACAAAACAAAAACTCCTCCCTTGAAGAGCCCTAAGTACACTACAACCCTTGCTTTTAAAACACAGAAGAAAACTCCTGCTGCATTGATAGCCAGGAATAATCACAGAGTACTTCCAGACAAATGGTAACAATCACAAGCTGCCAAGGACGACCAAAACTAACTAAATAAAAATTATAGCACCTTATTGTGTTCCATACTGCCTCAGTTCTCAATATAGCACTGCTGTATTCACCAGGCTGGAAAATGAGCAGGTGCCTTTCAGGCTATAGAAAAATTAGTGAGACACACAAACACACACACACACACACACACACACAATCACAAACACAAACACAAAGGGAATGATATTCTTTCACTTGAAGGGGCTTAAGAAATGCAAGGCTTCGCTGTAGGCCTAGAAACCTAAGAGTAGGCCTCACCGAAGAAATGAGGAAAAGCCAAGGTTTAGTCTAAATCCACATTCAAAGACTAAAAGAACTAACATTTATTTCAATTAAAATGCTTTGGCAACAATCTTTTTTTTTTTTTTTTTTTTTAAAGAAAGAGAAATTAAGATTTCCCTCCTTTCTAACTCCAAGAGAAAATTAGAATCTTTTCTCTCTCCACTGGTCTAGCTACACAACACAAATAAAAAAGCACCCTGACTTAAGGCCTGAAAACTAAATATGGTTCCATAATATTCACAGTAAAAACAAAACACCAAACTATGTAGTCCAACATACTGATTCTTTATCATTGCTGCTACCATTAATGAACATTTAGCTTTGTATCTGTACTTTGAAATGTCAATGAGAAATTGAAAAAGCTACAATATGCTGGGGATTTTAACTTTTGAAACAAAAACCACAAAGAAACACGAGTCTGAAGCATAAAGCCTCAATCGTGCTGATAAGTAAGTGGTCCTAAAAGTTGAAAGTGAAAGCAATATACACCAAAAAAAAAAGAACAAGTTTGCTTGATATTAATGCTAGCCTTTAAAACCAAAAATATGTTCTGTTACAGAAGACAGAAATCAGGGCTTCCATTAACCTTGTTTAAAAAAAAAAAATCCCATGAGCATGGATTTTTTTCCTAAGTCTCTTCATCAGAGCAGCATGGGGTCCCATTAGGCACCCTATTTTACTTCCACCTTATAAATAACGTTAGCTATTCGCTATTTCCATGGAAACCAAGTACAGAGAAACCCACTTAAATGAATACCGGTTAAAGGAATAAGTTTTATTTTAGAAAGATTTTGCTGCTCTGGATGAACTCTACTGGGGAATACTACAAAGTCATCTTAAGTATAATTTTTAAAAATATCTTTGGTGTAAGGGAAGCTTATTAGCGGTCCTGTTAAGTAAGTACACTCCTTGCACTAAACTAAATATGCCAAACAGCATCGTAACGTTAGAGATACCTTTTCAATGCACTTCACGGGGGTTCAGATGCACAACACCCAGTAACTATGCTTCCTCATGCACTGGGGTAGGATAATTACCCCTGTGGGTCTAATTTAAACTAATAAAAGCAAAAAATTTAGAAATATGACTACCATCACCTTGACTAGTAATGAATAGGCCCCACAACTACAGGCACATACAGGACTTACTACCCCTCAAAAGAGGAGTGAACAAGCGAGAAAACAACTTAAGTTCCTGTTCACCGTTATCACGTCCAGGGATAGTAGACAGTCAAAATTCCCTCCTTAACAAACTATTTTACATGTTATAACATGTAATCCTTAGTCAGTTGGTATATACAAATAGGAAAGAGAAACAGAATATTCAAAGGAGAATATGCAAAACAAGATCTAAGAATTTCCAATTTTAAGTTGCTCTACATACTCTAGGAAACACCATTATTGGTGGTTCATACGAAAGTTGCCGATAGGCAAGTGTACATACAAAAAAATATAACTAAGAAAGATAGTAAACTCAAAAAACTAATAATCATAAGTTTCTACAGACAGAAGGCACAAGAAAACTACAATCTTTCCAGCAGATGTGGTTCTCTGTTAAGTTAGTAGTGGCTCACACACCTCCAGTAAGTTAAAAGACAAATGAAAGCAGTATTATGATAAAGGGTGATAATCGGCATTGAATTTACAATGTATGAAAAGAGTTAACATTCTCACACACATTTTGAGTATATCAACAGATCTATTTGTACTGCCCGTTTTAAAAACATAAAAGTACTTTCCTTGTATGTTTCACACACTATAAACATTGGTAAAATGATAACTGGAAGTTGGGTTAAGAGGTATGTGGCATTTGCTAATATTATTCACTCTGCTTTTGCATATGTTTTTAAATTTCCATAAAAAGAAGTTTTAAAAATCCCATAAAGTTAAAATTCTTGTCTCAAATATGCTACTGAATTTAAATCCAATACAGCCATTAACATTTAACCACAACTAATTTCCGTTTTACTTTACTTACCAAAACAATTCAGTTAACAATTCAAAACGACTACAAGAAATCTGGAGAGGAAATGATCTGCTATTTTGCAACTACCAATTTTTTTTTTTGCAATTACCAATTAATGAAATGCAATCAATGCCTAAAAACAAGGCACAATAGCCATATTTTGTATTTTACAAAGTAAAGAAAGAAATTCTACTAATCCTCTCATACTAAACCGGAATACTTTTAGGGTCAGCAACACCAGAATTTCCAAATTCTCTTCCAGATAGGTCCACAGGAGTACAGAGAACCAGCTAATCAATTAATGCTTCCTATTTCCCTCGTCTTAGTTTAAGTAACTTCAAAGCTCCCCTTTTGACTATGCCCCTACCTCACTCCCTACCAGAAAATACAGCAATTTTTGAGGTAAAAGGTCTTTTTCTATTCTCTTCCTCAGTCCAGATATAAAATGTTTCACAAATACTCAGTTACTTCACAAGTGATTTTAAGCTATCAATTATCCAACTCCTGGCTGAGGGCCCAAAATAAGGAGGTCCACAAACTGTTAAAGCCTCAAGGTCCTGATAACAGCTCTGTTTAAAAACTAATAATTACATTGGGGCACCTGCGTGGCTCAGTGGGTTGAGCCTCTGTCTTCGGCTCAGGTCATGATCTCAGGGTCCTGGGATCGAGCCCCGCATCGGGCTCTCTGCTCAGCGGGGAGCCTGCTTTCTCCTCTCTCTCTCTGCTGCCTCTCTGCCTACTTGTGATCTCTGTCTGTCAAATACATAAATAAAATCTTTAAAAAAAAAAACTAATAATTACAATGGTGTTTTGTATTGTTTTTCAGAGAGAGAGAAGAAGACAGTGGTGGCTTTGGAGGCAGTGATGCAGAGCAGACAGGATAGCATACACAGAGAAGAGACGGCAAAGAGATAGCAAAGGAGGGGGCGCGGAAAGGCAATGGAGGGAGTATATGCAATCGACGTGCGTCTCTCTGTGAAGCAGCTAATGTACCAGGCTGAATGAGACAGGTTCCCATATAAGTCTAGTAGGAGTTCAGCCCTGACATGAATAGCCCAACTTTTACAAATTTAAAATCAGACAGACTAATTTTCAAAATTGTACTATTCTTTAAGTCAACCTCAAAGGCCTCATAGGGCCTATTGCTAACTCCTCTATTTATTGAAATGAAATATACTTCTGAACTTTCTACAATTCCATTCACCCAAGAGAAGCAACTTTTTTGTAAGCCCTGCATAAAGAAACCTTAATACTGTGCATACACTATGCTAATTCTAAAACTACAAAGCTTCACTTATTGACCACTCTATAAATTGTAAAGTAATATTACAATTTTTTTTAAATGAAAGAAAACTATACTGGGGTGCCTGGGTGGCTCAGTCAGTTAAGCATCCGACTCTCGGTCTCAGCTCAAGTCTTGATCTCAGGGTTTTGAGTTCAAGCCCCACGTGGAGCCTACTTAAAAAAAGAAAAAAAGAAAGAAAACTATATAGCCTGCTATAAAACTTTGATTTTTTTAATATATCTGTTGAGATAAAGTATAGGCATGTTATCAAAACAAACGTGCTGGAATTTCTGCTCAGAAAGCAGAAACGTTGTTTTAGGAACACAGACAAAATAAAATCTAGTAAATGCTTCTATCTACCTCCTAGGCCTTTATGAACTGGTACAGTTGGGTAAGTAAGAACAAAAAGTTAATGGAAGCTATTATTCTACTTTAACTCAAATGCTCATCCGTGGTAACACATGCCATATTTACGGTATTGTGGTAAGCTATTGTAAATACATTTGCTGAATCCTAGGGAAAAAACTATGCAGATCAAAGATCAAAAAAGTTTCAGCTCCAAATTGGTAGTGAATAAATAAAATCAATTCTATGTCACACTTAATGATCATTCCCCCTCCCTCAATGACTTATTTCACTTACCAGATAGATACCTACACACAAACATGCACACGTGCCCACTAATGGACATATTAAAAACTCAAATACTTTACCAAAATATCTTAAGTCTGAGATCATTGTAAGGTGGAAACTTAAAGAGTGGCTTTTTTCATAACCAACTTGTCCTCAGGCCCAGTTTCTAGGCTCAATACAGGTAACATACGACAATTAAATATAGAAAGAAAATAACAATTGCCATAAGAAAAGACCAGGCACCAGATGAGAGGAAATTTCACAAAGGCAAAATGCCCAAAATCAGAAGGCAAATAAATGATGTCCATCATTACTAGAAAGCATTTGTGTGCCTCTACAATTGTTTCCACTAGTTATTCCATTCAAGCTTGTGTTCTCAGGGTTAAGCACACACTTTGTCCTGAGCAGCTGACCCAAGGGACTGAGCAGCTGATTAGGATTTTAGACTTCTGAGTTAGAATGCCTAGTCTACTACTGACTCCATGCTAAGTGACCTACTGTAAACCACATCACTATGCTGGTACAAGAAAAGGCTTATTATATCACTAAGAGTTTTTTTAAAGTGCCCTATAATATTTTTTAAAGTCTATTAAAACTGACATATTCCCACATATTTTCTATTTCTCCCAGAGCTTTCACAAACAAGGACTCATTAGATACACTTCTCCCACCCATACCTTTTCTCACCATGACATTTCAGGGGAAAAAAACCTCCTTTCCAGCTAAGCTGTTCCATATTTACTCTTCCCCCATAAACTTTAAGAGGGACTGTAACCATAATAATGATAACAGCAGTTATTACTTATCAAGTGTCTTAAATTTCCTCATTTTATCTTCACATCAATCCCAGAAGGTTGGTGTTATCAACCCTACAACACAGATGAAGAAACTTGAAGTCCAAAAGAATAGCACGGGGCTTGGTATACAGCATGTATGAGAGACATCTTTGTTGAAGGGAGCTTAAATAATTAGTCCAAGGTCACACACTCAACTTTAAGTGGTTGTACAGAGATTCCAATTGAGGGGTCAGACCACAAAGCTCAGGCTCTTTTCCCATTATGCAACATTTGTCTCAAGCCTTGAGAAGAGAAGAAAGAACTTGAGAATGAAGGTTAAGTAATACCTAACAATAGTTACCATTTATTTAGTACATACTATATGTGTCAAGAACTTACTGCAGTTTATACATTAACTTATTAATTCCTCCTAACAACCTCAGGCTATGGGTACTATTATTTTTTAAAGATTATTTATATGTATTTTTTTTTATTTGATACACTGTAAGAGATCACAAGTAGGCAGAGAGGCAGGCAGAGAGAGAGGGGGAAGCAGGCTCCCTGCTGAGCAGAGAGCCCGAAGTGGGACTCGATCCCAGGACCCTGAGATCATGACCCGAGCTAAAGACAGAGGCTTAACCCACTGAGCCACCCAGGCACCCATATAGGTACTATTATTTATTCATATTTTACATAGGCAGAGGCACAGACAGTGAAGTGATTTGACCATTACTAGAGAGCTCATAGGTGGCAAAGCCAGGACTTCAGCCCCATGCAAACTGGCTCCAGCTTCAGCGGAGATACCCAACCACTGAGCTTTATTTACTGCCATGCTAAAAACTTCCCTTCACCTGGATTGTATGAAAACAAAACTTTTAACCTTTTCAACAAAACTAATGGACTGTGAGCCTTCTTGCCTTGACTAATTAAGAGAAAACTAGTAGTACTCTTCTAAGCATGCCCGCCAGACTTTACAGGTGCAGAGGACCCACCCCTGGTGATTAGGTCACTGCACTGCTCAGGAAGTGGCATACTGTAAGTCTGATTAAGAACCCCCAGCCCATCTCTCTCCATGCTCAGAATCACATTAGCCATGCACTGCAACAAGCAGGCAATTCAGAGATGTCCCAGTGCAATCCTCTATAAAATGAACGTCAGCCTGGAAGTATCCAAGTGTGTATGGTAGTACCCTTCCAACACCCTTTCTCCTTCTTCCCAAACACCATAAAGAATACCGCAAAAGGAATGAATGAATCTAAGCTACTTAAAAATCATAACAAATGTCCAATGATAACTACAAATTTAAATGAGAAAAAAATGCAAAATTCTCATAGTTTTGTAACTTGTCCAAATTCTACATTCAAAAAAGGATGGGCCTCAAAAAAAAAAAAAAAAAAGAAAAGAAAAAGAAAAAAGAAAAGAAAAGAAAAAAGCATAGGCCTCTTTGAAAGTCTCAATTCTTAAACTACCTTATTATCATAAATGTGCCTTAAAAGATGAGAAAAATCAATTTTTACCTCAGATTCTGAATATTTTGATACACATATTTGAAACCAAAATCATTACTGTTATAAGTTACTGGGCTTTCTACCCTAATATCTACTAGTATGATAATATATTTAATTACATAAATAAAAACAATGAGCACGGATTTATTATTTGTATGCTAACATGGAATACACCCAGAAAAATAAATACAGAGGAACAGGACTGGACCTGGAGGTACTGAGAACTTGACACAATGAGAAAAGGAACTATTGCAGCTCTCTCCATTGACATCGTAAAGTTGCCACATTTTCTGGGCTCTCTTTTGAATTAATGTGGCATCTGTTCCAAGTACAGCATGCTAACATTTTACTAAAAGATATTTTCATTCTACATTTGTATGTGGTTTGCTTTTTATTTGAACTCCTGTTTTATTTCAGTGGTCATTATTTCTTTATACCAAGTTGTCCATTTGGCATTCCTAATCTATCTCCCCTGTGCACAGAAAGGGTGGGGAACCATCAGTTTAAAACCCTCTAACAGCAATAATTACAATATGCTTTGCATATAGATTAAATAAAGAAAATAAGCAGCACAAAGATTTTTGTAGGCTTTTTAGTATCAGGTCCTGATAAGTTAACAGCATCTGTTCCTTTCAGAAAAAGAATTCTGCTCTGAAGTCCTGGGGTGGGGGGTGGAGGGAGGGAGGGGAGAAGGAGAGGAGAGAAATAAACAAATACTAAATAGAATAATTCAAGTTACAAAGTTTGGGCTTCATGAAATGATGATTTCAATAATTTGCACATCTCCAACTCTATCGAATGAGAACTGCTTTTTAAGACATCCTCAAAAATGCTGCAGCAACAAGCCAAATACAACCACTTGTACTTAACATGCATGCTGCATACTCCACAATGTTACGTCATATCAGGCACAGAGAAGACGCTTACCAAGCTATCCTGCGTTCTATAAACTGCCTAACAACAACAGAAAAAGGCACTGCCATCTCTATAGTGGGAGTAAGAGCTGACAGGGTAGGCTGCCTTTTCCCTTTGGTCAACTCTGAAGAAAATAAGTAAAGCTTCTATCATCTTTTAAGCTCACCTCTCTCAAGGCCTTTACTCTCAGTCTTTCAGCCTTTCACAGAAAGAAAGCCTGTTTCTTTAAAATTAAAAAGCTGCAAAAGATCACTCCAACTTAAAAGCCCCACACCTTGTGCCAACTGTCCTCCAGGTGTCCCCATGGCTGCCTCTTCTGCAGAAGAATGGCCTATCTAAAGCACTCGTCTCCAAGTGGGTGCACCCACCCCAGAGAAGAGAGGAGGACAGGGAAGGAATTACTGCAACTTCTATTTTTAAATATCACCCTTTTTCAAATTTCAACTTTTCTATATGTTTTGAAACATACATTAATTCAGAAAATTACATACAAATATACATTTACTGCTATCAGTTATTTTTTAAAGTTTGGAGACAACAGGCTAAGAATGTCAAAGGTAAAGTAAGAGAGGAAAATCACGCTCTGCTATTCACTTAATTGAATTCTTGTCTCTGCCTCAGTTTGACCATCCATGACATGAACTGAGCCCTCTATATACTTATAAGACTATTCTGAGAAATAATAAAATACTTTCTAGGGCATGGCCTGAGCCACACAAAATGAAAAGCACATATGAATGCTGCCAATGAGAAAACTCTTGAATTGGTGTGTTAAAACTGACTATTCTGGGGGCGCCTGGGTGGCTCAGTCAGTAAAGCATCCAACTATTGATTTCGGCTCAGGTCTTGATCTCAGGGCTGTGAGATGGGGCTCTACTCTGGACTCTCCCTCTCCCTCTGCTTCCCTAGCACCCCAACTCCCATTCCTGGGTGCCCTCCCTCTCTCTCAAATAAATAAGTAAATAAATAATTGACTATACTGTAGTTTAAATAAACTGCTATGCCCTGTCAGATCCAATTCTTGGAATTTTAAGGCCAGGAGTCAGCACTTCACTAAATATGAGTCTAAAGAAACGTTAAGGCACCTCAGACACAAGGAGTACATTCTAGGACAAGGAAGACTCTTTTTTAAAACTTCTGAAATGAAAAATTTATTACCTACCTATTTTTTTTTTTTTTTTGTCACTTGAAAAAATGGTGGATTATCAGTATAGCATTTGGTAGTGGTTGAGTGAGTAGGGACAGGGATGGGGGTGAGGTCAGCCAACACTACCAACATAAAGATGTGAGTACGAGCACTAATTCCTATGAAGGGTATCTATCTGAATGCCGATTAAGCAGTACTTGGTTTGAGTTTCCATGAATTAAAAATTACAATTAAAAATTACAATTATTTTCTCAACTTTAAAATACTATTTCAATTTATAAATGTTGAATGAATGCCTCTAACCAACCAAGAGGAGAACCCACCGGTTTCCAAAAAAGTTATGTGAAACCATAATTGATCTCTTTATAAATAGTAGCTACCAGAATAAACTAGTAGAACTTAATTCTGAAATGATGCCTCTTAAATTACTTGCACAGGACAGAAAATGGTGTTGCCATTTTAAATTGGTTATTTTTTAAAGTTTTAAAAATAACAATGACCATCACTAAGGCATTATGCACAACTAAAAAGATCTTAAAATGCTTTTTGCCCCATAAGTAATAACCAGTCTAGAGTTTAAGTTTATAATCTTAATGTATAAATCTTACCTCTCTCCTTCCAATCTCACTCCCACTTTCCACCTGAGCTTTATTTTCAAAAACAAGTTTTTTAAATAGCCACTTGAAAAAAGTAAACTTTAAGACAGTATTATGGTATAACTCTATTTATTTTTGAAATGGATATATATAGTACATATTTAATGCACAGGAAAATTTAAAAGTAGAATGGGATGACTTTCATTTTCTACTTTATACATATCTATATGGCTAGAATTATTCAGATGCACTGCCTTTATAATATTTCTTTAAAAAAAAAGAACATTTCTCATCAAACCCTCTAAAATGTTGTAGTTACATAAGAACTAATTAAAACAGCAAACGTAAAATATCTGCACTTACTTTAAAAAACGTATAAAATAGCCTATGATGCTAAAGTACCCAAATTCCAACCTTAAGAAATAGGCATCAGTCCCCACTCCGTGGTAGGCACTATGCTTCACAACTGGCATACAATGATGAGCAAAACAGGCACTAACCCAAATGCCTTCATTTCCATTCCATTCCAATGCTTACTATTTCCAAAATACTCAATCTAACCCAACCAAAACCAGCAGGAAACAGTC
This sequence comes from Mustela nigripes, assembly GCF_022355385.1. Lineage (NCBI taxonomy): Eukaryota > Metazoa > Chordata > Mammalia > Carnivora > Mustelidae > Mustela > Mustela nigripes. Next base: position 2,235,092 of record NW_026739491.1, read on the forward strand.
TCAAGATGATACAATGTAGCTGTGGCCTTTTCAGTAAACTGAAAACTTCTTTAGAAATTCACTTTCTAGGTTTCTAGAGGAATTAAGTTTAGTACAATATTATGGACTCTTAAGAGAAGAGGCTCTGGAGTCAAACTTGGGCTTGAATTCTCGTTGTAGCATTTGCTACACCTATGTGATCCCAGGGAGGGCTTCATTTCCTTATCTCTAAAACAGGGGTATGATAGTAATAGTAAATCCTTGTAATATTGCTGAGGATTACAATTAAATGAGATACTATATACAAAAGAGTTTAACTTTATATATAATAAAGAGTAAATATAAAATCATTATTATTGTTGTTATCAAAACAACATAACTTTATGGTATAAGAACAGCTCTCAACTTGCCAAACGTTCAATTTTATATCTTTATAAATCTTTATATATTTATAGAACAAATATGTGTATTTGGGTAAGTTTGTATCTTAACACATAAAAATAGTTTTCAATATAAAAGCCCATAACTGAAAACTTGCATTACCATAACAACACACCAGTACATTTATGACATTTGTGTATATTATATAGATATATACACACGCACAAACGCATCAGTGCATATTGTCACTATCTATTAAGAACTTCTCTGCTGACCATGGGCAGAGGGTATTCAGATCACCAAATATGATATGATTCTAACTCCTATATTTAAACTTTTAAAAATACCAACATTGTTAACACAATACAGAGAAATACCTTAAAATTCAGGCATTTATTAGTGACTACAAACTCAATTTATATATACTACTTTAGTCTATAAAGTGCATTCATCAGTATTATCTCATCCAGTCCTTTTAACATCACTGTGAAGCTGGCTTTCTCCACTATTCCCATCTTACCATTGCAAAAACTAATGCCCAGCAGGCTGAATTTCCCAAGAGCACACCACTAGTGACAGGACTGGTCTTAGGGCCAAGTCCTCTGACACCATCACAATTGTTTCATTTCCACTGGCCTGGGACATTTCATTAAAAAAAGAAAGAAAACTGTGCTCAATACTTTAGGTGTGTCGGAGGACTCTACAGGGATTACACATGGCTGCCCAGTTTTACTCTCCTTATTTCCAACTTTAGTATATTAAGAATTACACACGTGCATAATTATAAAATGTAGATAAGGAACATTAATCCAAATCTGATCTTTCCTGCACTGACCAAATTAACACTAGAAACAATTTTACCCCTTATACTTAGTCCTTTGTATTTAACTTCTTGGTAACCACTGAGTTTATTTCATTTTAATGTTAGGTCTTAAAAAATCAAATTAACAGAAGATAAATAAAGCCATTCGTGATGTGGCAGCATTACCGGCTCAGATCCCACAAATTTTTGACATAGCTAAAGAATCTATTCAATGTCTAAAATACAAATATTAACAAATTTCAGTTCATATTTATAAGAGAAAAAAAGGTTAGTATTATTACAGTGGGTTGGTTTGTTTTGTGAACAAGTGCTTAAATAATCACTACTAAAGGCAGAATTCTCTTAAATAAACACAGCAGCCCTCAGCAATATTATTCCAGGGACTCCACACAAGGGGAAAAGCTGGAATAGATACGGGCCAAGCAGGTAGGAAAGACACTATATCGATTCTGTATACCCTCAAACTAAGGCACATACATCACAACTTGTGCTTACATTTTTCAATATTCCCAGATGTCCTTTTCCCTTCTCAAAAAGCTAAAAGAGACCAGCCATGCAGATAAAAATATCCTACAAGTTCAAGAGCCTAAAAGAAGTTAGAGTGTCCTAAAAGAGAAAAATAATGTAAAGACTTATGATTTTTTTGAACCTAACATTTTAAGTACAACCCACAGACCTGAAACTACATTTTCTTTCTGGGGCTGCTCACTGGCCTCCAATACACCAGTCCTGTTAACACTGTAAACTATGGCGATAGCTTGGTTCGTGCTTCTAAACACAGCAGAGTTTTTCAAGGTTACATACACTGGGACATGAGGAACATTTTTGCAGCATCTTATTTTCATTAATCAACTAGTTTGGGTATTTTACCAGTGCAAACATTATGAACAAAAACATTTTTATTATCTTTTGAACTTTCCAAAGTCAACCAACAGCTGTGGTACAGTGGCAATGAGTACTGAACAGGCACAGCTGAATTCTGGTCAAAAAGTCTGTGACTGGGGCGCCTGGGTGGCTCAGTGGGTTAAGCCGCTGCCTTAGGCTCAGGTCATGATCTCAGGGTCCTGGGATCGAGTCCCGCATCGGGCTCTCTGCTCAGCAGGGAGCCTGGTTCCTCCACTCTCTCTTTGCCTGCCTCTCTGCCTACTTGTGATCTCTCTCTGTCAAATAAATAAATAAAATCTTTAGAAAAAAAAAAAAAAGTCTGTGACTGGCTGGTAGCTAACTACAGGCATACATCACTCAGGGAGAAACTGAGATGCAAAGACATCTTATGGACAGCAAAAAATTCTAAGGAACTGCCATATCATTACCATAGGCCAAAAATCTCAAGGTCTTGTCAGAACAGGCTGGGCTTCTGTTCAAATAATAATGTAAAAAGAGAGGAAAAAATGTGAGGCATGCTATTTATTTAATAACAAGAACCACTACTGCTGCTGCTGCTGCTAATTCTACACATTTACTGAGGCTTTTTTATGTGGCCGGCACTGTGCTAAGCACTTTCACAGATTTCAACAACTAATCCCTGCAACAACATTCTGATATTCACTAATAAAGTATCAGAACTTCAAAGAAAAGAAGAGAAAGAAATTTAAATTTTACAAATGAAAATACAAATTATTAAAGAAACCTTACCTTTTCCTCTACCTTTCAGATTATATCTATGAGTATTAAATTTACATTGAAACCACACTTATTTTCAGGAATTCATCTTCCATTTAAAAAACACTAAGACTCAAAACATTGACCATTATTACAAAATAATTTTTAAATAAACTCTAAATTTAAATATGGGCACTGAGTAACTGGCCCCATTCAAAGAAAAGAGAACAGCATATATATCAGGCCCTATAATAATAACCTCCTAATGCCCATATTAGCAATCTGTGTGCTGTAATTATAAAGCAATCTATAGCAGCACAGACAAAAAAAATTTACAATTGCTAAGTTTTAAATATATAAACACAAACATACATAAACATGTATCAGTTATTTTACATGTAAATCTTAAAGTAGCTGATAAAAAAACAAACTAATCCAAGGTAAACTAAAACACTAGGGTGTTTCTGAAGACTCACTTTAGAATATCAGCACCATGATAATCATAACATTAGCAATCAAATTTTACTTAGCAGAAAGTTCTTAGAGGCTTGGGAAGCTGTTTGTATAAAATGGAGTAGACAAGAGGGAAGGGTTCTCTGTGCTGTTTAAATCAACTACAGGTCCCAGCATGCAACGCTCTAATCCGGAGTTAAGCAAAAACCCGAAATGCATCCTGGGACATGTAGTAAGTAAACCACTTCACCCTATCACAGTAAGTTTTAAGAAAGTCTGAACTATTTAAGCACAGTTTCACTAGATCTTATTATCAGGGTCTAGTGAAATTCAAATATAACCTGTTTGCTCTCTGCTCTGGCAGTTTCTTTACCACATACTGGAAAAAGTATCAATGAATATTTACATCAACATTTTCACATTAGAGAAATCTTACACAGGCTAAGCAATAAAAGAAATGCTTAAAAAGCAAGAAGATTTCATACAATTTTTAAATTATTTTTTAAAACATCATTTTTAAAGCCATTTTTTTAAAGTGTGGTTGATCAGTTTCAAAGTTCTCTATTCCCTTCCCCCAAGAAAGTTTTACCAGGTTTTCTCTTAACAGTCTTTCAAGTTATATTTTATAAATAATTTTCTTGCAGAAAATCTCATACAAAAACATTTCCTATACTCTAATAGGTACACATAACACCACCACACACACAAAAGCAATTAATACTTAAGTTTCTCTTTTGTCAACTCCTTACTCAATACCTACGCCCTCCGCTCCTAAACTCTCATTTCTCTTTCTCTCTCTCTCTCTCTCTCACACACACAAACACACACACACGTTTCCAGAAAGAACACTTGGGGAAAAAAAATATCCCATTTCTCTCATCCAGAAGATTTTTTTTTTAAACTATCAATAACGTGTCCAAATAGATAACTTTGAGCTGTTATTTATGTATATATAGTTTCTACACACACCCCTATTTTCTGCAAGACAGAGGAAGGAGGCTGGGAAAGAACTAAGTGCAATCTGCATCAGGAGGCCTAACACAGGTGGTGGGTTATTTTCAGGCAACAGCACCTTCACAAACATGCTGTGGAATATGGTCCAAGAAATTCCTAACAAGGAAAGATAAGCTGGCACACAAATTTAACACAATCCAGCTAAAAATCACCTGCAACACATGTTACTACATTTCACCATAAAAGTGACAGGCTACTACAGGATCTGAGACTTCATCAATACAACATACTGGCCATAAGGCCAGATAACAGTTGCCATGGTTACTATCACCCACTTTTATCAGGAAATTATTGTCATTACTCTGAAGTTTTTGATACTTATTTAAAATCTTAAAAAAAAAAAAACCTGTCTAGGGCTTGACTGTTAATTGAGTGAAAGAATCAACTTCTGTTTGATTTGTAAGTATGCTGCTTCAGAGATGCACATGGTTAACAATACTTGGAGCTGCTGCAGAAAAAAATCAATTCCTTTCTGCTGCTCCTTCTCCTCAAGTACTGACAGTTTGTATCCTCAATGCAGCCAAAACAATAAAACAAAACCCATCTTTCTGGCTTCTGTGTTTAAGTTATTTTTTGTCCCCTAGGCCCAGAGAGTCAAAATAAAGCCTAGATCACCAACCTGTTAGGCCCCATTGCCTTCCTATCTCCATATTATCAGTTCACTTTTTGTCTATTTAAAAAACCAGAAAACATTTCCATAGATGATTCCAAAATATAGAAAAGAATACTTTCCTTCAACAGAGATTTTTTTTTTTTTAAACAGGTGGAGGACTTGCAATGTACTGTAGGGAGAGAAGTTGGAGGGTTATTCAAACTGCCACACCAAGTGTCTAGTGTGAGAAAGTTGCTGTAGAATACCTAAAGGTTGACTGAACCTCACATATGATCTCTAAATGTGGTGGAAGAGTTCACCACCACCCCCAGTTTAACGCTGAACTAACAGACAAGTAATATAAAAGTTATCCCTAAAAGCCCACTTCAACATTCTCACAAAAGTTAACTCCAGAAATTTCACACACAAGAATTATAGGAAAGCCTACAAAATAGCACAGCCACATGTACATACAAACACACAAACAAAAAAACATATGCTATTTAAAAAGTAATTATCTGCAATAAATTTAAAGCAGGGTTAGCATATTACCTCCTTGAAAAACAAAACAAAACAAAAAAAACCCTCCAAGCAGCAAAAATACACACCGGGTAAAGTTAAAGTGATTAAAATATATTGCTGTGCTCCTAAAGAATACTTAAGGCCTACAAAAAAGCCCATGTATAAAAGTTCCTGAGAAGTCAACAAAAATCGTGACTATTTCCTAGCACAAATTAACATGAACGTTCAGAAAGATTTCAAGAAATCAGGTCTGAATATAGATATAAAGGAATTCTGTAAAATGTTAGAGACCCAAAACTTTAATCCCTGCCTTTTCTCCCTTTGAATGGCTATTAAATACAAAAGCTTTCAGCAATAAAATACCAAGAACACAAAATTTAAAAGCACATTACTATAACCTTAACTTCCGTATTTCCTCAAAAAAACAACAAAAAAACCAATACCAACTTTAGTATTCAGTGTCCACAGGATGAAAAAGTTAATACTACCCTGAGAGGTTAAATTTTTATTTAAACAGTTAAATGTTTTTCTCACACACAGAAACAAGTTTCTATATTTAATTTCTAATTAAAGGGGCTATTTCATAAAGAGCAGTAGCTTCTAAAATGTAAGACTGAAACTAAACCTTTTGATATGCTCATAAACACAGGGACTCCCAATTATCTGTATTTTATTTTATTTTAGTCCAAATTTGCAAGCAGAGTCTTTTAAAAAAGCCACAAATCAAGGCTCCAAGTTTTAAACTTTTGGGTTATTTTTACACAAAAATATTTCAGTGCACTCTTCTAGACTGAGTAGTCATTTCCTCATGCATCCCCCTAAAAGAGAAAAACAAAATGATATACCCACGTACCTAATACTAATACATACTGATACACATTTTCACTTTGAAACAAGCTTGAAAGCTTTACTTAGTAAGAATTTTTCAGAAAGTTAGCAGACTCCCTGAAAACAATCAAAACCTTAACTGTGACATCTGTTACTTTGTGTGTTAAGGAGAGTCTATAGAAAGATCCAGGAACTTAAATATTCACTAAAATCAACTACTATCACATCAATAAAGAAATGAAGAAAAAATTTAATGGGGGATATACATTTCATAAGATCTACAAAAAGAAAAATGATCTCTTTTTTGAATTATGAGAAACTGCCTCCACGGCATTTTTTAAACAAAGCTTCAAAACTGTAACAAAGAGCTTTTTGGTAACCACAGTAGCATTTAAAAAAAATTCATATAGTGTTGGGGGTACACTTTTAATGTGCTCATTTCCCAAATGATGTGGAGAACGTTAACATTTTAAAGACAGACATTTCTGTCCATGTATTAATTAGCTACCTATCTCAACATCTGCATGGTTTCTGACAATTTACAAAGAACTTTCACATGTATTATCTCATTTGATCTTACCGGAAAAAAAAAAGTACAGTATTATGCCTAGAAAACTGACAAAATTCAAAGCAGCTTCATCAAATTTTCTACACATTCCTAAGTTTCTAAAACTTTGATACAAAACTTTTCAAGCACTGAAGTAGCATGATATTCCCAGGGATAAATCAATTCTCCTAACACTAACAGAGTTTCAAAGGAGCATGTGCTGTGAATGCTATGAAACTAACTTTCATCTTTATGCAGTTATTGTTAAGTGTTACTAAGGGATTTCAGCAATGACCTATACTCACAGATATAACTTTACTTACAGTTCGAGAATCTCAGTCTTTGGAGGCCAACTCAAATACGTCAATGACACATATCTGTAAAGCTGAGTGCCTAAGAATTTATCTATTAGGATCACTGTCTATAGATATGAGGAAAAAAACACAAGGAATTAAATTTTTTTTCCATACAGCATTTCCCTGTCCAAAATCTCATATCTCTATATCCTATCTGTATTTATATTACAGGGATGACACAAAACCATCACACCAACTTCTTTTGTTTATAGCCACTGTACACCACCTTTTCCATATCTGTTCAACTCCCCACTCACCAATACAAGACTAACTCCACATCTAAATAATTGTAACAGCACTCTGTAGCTAAGTGTGGCATTCTTAAGCTACCACGATAACAAATCTACTTTGTATAATATGGTAAGCAGGTAAAAGCAATCAAAGATTTCAGTTTCAAATTGCAAACGTAATTTATTAATGAACTTTTAAATGGACTTACTTAAAATCTTTCTGGAACTTTAAGGCGTTTATCCTGTTGCTAAGTTGAAGCTAAGAGAACTGTAATAAGTAGCAAGGCCCTCAAAATTCAGAGATTGGCTTTATCTTGTTGTAGCACCTCCTGCTGGATAGCATTTAGAGTTCTTCATGTAAGCAGAAGAAGAGTATTTCTGAGGCAGCTCCTTCCAGATGACTGAATGGGAAAAAGGATGGACCCTTCAAAGCTTAAAAGAAATAGGGCCCCGTCCATCACTTATACCTCTTAAAAAGAAAATCTGGCATAGGTAGGAGTCTTTTTAATCTATTACTATTCTGGTTCCATAAGACCTGCCTGAGTCCAAAGGGCAACATGCTTAAATAAAGCTTGCAAAATTATCTAAAAACTACCTTAAAAAGCCATCAAAAGCACTCAAGCAAAAGACTTTATTATGGCCAGCCAAGCAATGCCAGTAATATTGCAAATACCATTATGTTAGCAAAAGCAAAAGTCTGACATAAAGAAAAATACCTGGAATATTTTTAACATATTAGCTGGAAGTTTGTGTTTAAAGAATTTTCTGCACTATTACTATGCTCCTTTTAAGAACAGTTGTCCATCTACAGAAGTTTTAAGTACAGAAATTTTTTTATAAACAGGAGTATAAGTGCACACAAAAATTTCCTCTTTGCCATCAAATATGTCTTGGTATCTCAATATGTAGTTTTCAGACATTTTAAATGGCCCCTAATAAGCTAGCTTTAAGCCCACAATGTAGCTTCCATACACAAGTGAAGATAGAAAAAAAGAATAGAAAGAACTTACCAAACTCAAAATGAATAATAGTATTTCCAGTAAAAATGTAGTAACAGTTTCCTACAATGCTGTGAAATCAAGTAAATCGTGAAACTTAAAAAGGAGGGGGGGGCTATTCTTCAAAAAAAAAAAGAAAAACTGCCCTATTTATTTCTAGTGCCCAAATGTGATAAACACCAGATGTAAACAAACAACATAAACACTGAAAAGTACACTTAGATGTCTTCGCCCCAATTTCAGTCCCCTTACCAGGCCCTCAACGAAGCCAGAGATGTTGATTAGTATCCTCTTTAAAAGGAGATATTCCATCTCCCTACCCTAAAGAACCCCTATAAAGTGTGCCTATGGAAAGGCTTCCTTCCTAGAGTGCACAGCTGCTTTTGAAAAAACAAAACAAAACAAAAAAACTTTCATCAACCCAAATTAATCTGATTCTAATATTCACTTATCAATTATTAATACAGGAATGCTCTTCCATTAATGTCCCCAGCTTAAACATCTACATTCCTGACACCTACTATTAACAAAAAATGCACAGCTTGCACCCCAGCTACGGGGCAAATCTCTGAAATCCAAAACACAGCCACAAAGTTCACTGTCAAGGCCAATGCTGAGGCCCACACACGCCCGGACCTTAACTCACATTTGAAATTCTAGGAAGCCACACTTGCAGACATCATTTAAAAACAACACAATGTGGACGTGCAGAGTGAGATCCTCTACTTCAAGACCTAAACAAAGAATATTTCAACATATGCCCCGAATATGATGACACCAGATTCACCAATGAAAACAAAACCTGCCTACCATTAGCAGTCGTACCCTCATCTCAACAACTCAACTACTTAGAAATCACTCTCAGCACATCTGCACCCTACAACCGGCGTGTGGCCTTCTCCGGGGGTGCAAGCCACAGACAAAGTTGAAACGAGACATTCTTCCCCCGGTGCCCAATCTCGGTATCAACCCCTCCCCTACCAGGGCCACCTTGCTGCTACCCACCATCGCGAACGTGGTCAGGGGAAAAAAAGAAATCCTAACAGCACCGCTCAGCAGAATAAAGAGACCAAAGAGAGGATGACGAGAAGTGTTGGGAACTGCGTGCACGACGGGGCTGGACCAAACGGAAAGAGTCCCACTCCGCGCGCCCCTCCCCCCCGGCGGGGGCGCGGGCGGGGGAGGGGCGGCCGCGGCCCCTCTCGGAGCGGCCTGCCGGCCTGGGCCAGCGCGGGGTCCCGGGGGCGCCCAGCGGCCGCGGACGGCGGGGGCGAGTGCGGGAGGGCCGGCCCCGGGGTGAGGGGTGCAGGCAGACTCTCCGGAATAACAAGTTGCAGAAGAAGAAGAATAAGCGGAATTTCCCCAACGCTCCTCCGGCCACCCAAGACAAATGCACCAACACACAGACAGACACACACACACACACACACACACACAGACACACACTCGGGCCCGGCAGCGTCAGCAGCCGCAGCTTTTTTTTTTTTTAAACCAAATCCCTCAGTCACCAAACAAGATGGTTTTAAAAAAAAAAAAAAAAAAAAAAAATTAATTAATTAATTAAATAATCATAATAAAAACTTCCCCCCGACAGCATCCCGAGGGGGGGGCAGGGTGGTGAAGGGCCCGAGGCGACCATCCCCGGGCTGAGGGACAGCCGAGGGGGCGGACGAGGCTACGCGCCCCCCGCCCCCGCCCGCGGCCCCCCTCCCCGGCCCCCCGCCGGGACAATGTGACGCCCCCTCCCTGCCACCCCCGGCGCGCCGCCTCTGTCACCCGCTTCGGCCCTGCACTCAGCGCCCAGGCTCCCGAGGCTGCTCATAAACTTACTTCCAATTTATCCTGGGGAGGGGTGGACGGCAGAGGGAAGGAAGGGGGAGACAAGGTTCTTCCATTGTCTTTTTTTTAGGGGGGGAGGAATAGGAAGGGCACGCAGGGGGGCGCCCCGAAGGGGAAGTTATTGCTCAAATCTCAAGTTGACTGAGGGGTCCTGACGAGAACACCCCCCCTTTCCCTCCTCCCTCCCACACACCCCTCCCCTCCCCCTCCCTCCCCCCCACAACAAACTCCAAGCAGGCAGCCCCAGTTCCTCCCAGAGACAAACACCAGAGACAAGACAGAGAGACAGGGAGAAGGGGAGAGGGGGAGAGGGGGGAGGGGGGAGGGAGGGGAAATAGAGCTACTCAAGAAAAAAAAGAGAGGAGAGTGAGGAGAAGAGAGAATGGAAAAGCTGGGATACTGCACCCTCCTGCTGCTGGCTGGTTGTCCCCCCTGGCAGCTGGAGGCAGGAACTCTGAGCAGGAGAAGCAGGAGGAGGAGGAGGAGGGAACTCTTCTTCATGGGGAGGGAGGGAAGAAGCTGGAGCTGCTGCTGCTGCTTCTGCTGCTGCTCTGGGCCTCTCGCACTTTTTAGATATTAGTGTGTTAAGATGGTAGGTTGTTCCCTTCTCCCTCCTCCTCCTCCTCCTCTCCTCTCCTCTCCTCTTCTCTCCCTCTCTCTCTCACTCACTCACTCACTCTCCCTCTCTCTCTCTCTCTCTGGGCTGTTTCTTTCCTCCTCTTCCCCAGGCAAGGGGGGGGTGGGGAGGAGGGGGTGGGGGGAGGAACTGGATCCTCCTCCTCCTCCAGGAGAGACACACACAGGCCCCGGGCCGGAATAGGGGTGGGGGGGAATCAGAGCAGCAGGAGAGAAACTGTGGGAGACAAACAAGCCCAACTCTTCATCCTCCTCCTCCTCCTCTCAGCAGCAGCAGCGAGCACCACCAGCCAATTCACCACCCGGCCCCGGGCCGCAGCACCTCCGCCGCCTCAGCCCGGGGATCCCTCCGCCCAGGCCCAGACACACTCGCCCGCGCGGGAACCCGCCGCGCGGCCCCGCCGGCCCGCCGCCGCCGCCGCCGTGCGCGCCCCCGCCGCTCCCGAGAGCCGGGCGAGAGGGACTGGGGCTGGAAAAGCGGGGACGAGGGAGGGGGGGGAGAGGAGGCGCCGGGGTAGAGGGGCACGGCGGGGAGGGAGGGGGCTGCCGGGCGGAGTTGTACGGAGGCCGGCCCGGGCCCCCTCGCCTCCGCCGGCGGCTCCCGGGCTGCACGGGGGCCCCCCGGGGGCGGCGGGGCGGCGGCGGGGGGGGGCGGCGGGGGCCCGCGGCGGCGCTCGGGCGGGCGGACTACTTGACGTGTCGGTGCGGCGAATTTATTTCACTTTGCCTAAGGAACGGGGTGTGCTGCGGCCCCCATTGCCTAGGGAAAAAACCCGGATGTAAAGTGAGTGAAACTAAACTAGAGTGAAGTAGGGCAGCAGCAGCCAAACTCCAGTGCAGCGGCGGCGGCGGCGGCGGTGATGGGGCTGAGCACGGAGCGGCGGCGGCCAAACTCCGGGGCCGCCGCAATGATGGGTCGGTGCAGCGCCGCAGCTCGGCTCCCATGTAGCTGCAGCCGAGGCGAGGCCGGAGCCCGCTGCGGCCCCCCCAACTCCGCGGCCCGAGCCCAACTCCCCCTCCCCCCGGGCAAGAGCTGCAAAGGGGCTCCGGAGCGGCCCCAACTCCCTCCAGTGCAACAGCAGTTTTAAGGGGGGAAAAAAGCCGCGAGGGCAGGAGCGGAGAGAAGCAATGGGGAAGCACTGCAATGGGGGAGCGTGGTCCAGGCAACAGGAGAAAGATGCAACCTCAAGTCGAATGCAACATGCAATCCCCGGCCGCCGCTCGCCCGCGCCCTCCCCTCGCCACCCCGCCCCCTTTCCAAATAACTACCCTTGAACCACTTTATTAGCCACACTTAGTCCCACAGTCGCGTCGGGGAGGGGCGGGGGACGGGGTCCTTCCCTCACCTTTATTTATTGCTGCTTTCTCCCCCCTCTCCATGTTTTTTATTCCTAAGTTCTTTTGTTCTAAGGGGGATGATGGCATTTACTTTTCTGCTTTGTGTAGCAGGGCAATCACTGGGAATCGGCCACGTATAATCCGGCGGTTTGTCATATTTTATTAGTGAAAGTATTTTATGCCTATTCTACCTCCAAGGACTGTAACATGGAGAACTGCAGGGAGGAAACACACACACACACACATCAGAGGAATTCTTGTTTTGAGAGATTTCTTGGCGGGGAGGGGAGGGCCTCTTTTTTTTTTTTTTGGAGGGGGTTTATTTAGATTTTCAAATCGATAGTTTTCAACTTAAAGCTTAATGTTTTTGTATGGATCTACTACTAGATTCTAAAATAACCCCCAACCACAATCAAAGAAAAAAAGTCCAAAATCCTAGATTAAAGAAAAAAAAATCCCTACTGGACAGTGATATTATCTGGTCTGTGCAGCACGCTGGACTTAACATAGTGTTGGCCTTCGAATGTTAAATAACAATAAACCCCAACCTCAACTGAATACAAATGGGGGGTGGGGGTGGTTGTGTTTTTAAGGCTCAGCACTTTTGTAGCATCTGCCACTACGCATTTTCCAGGCATTGATTAGCCATGCAACTCCCATAGGCATGAAGTCCAGTTTTTGCAGATAAAGAGCAACAGTGGTGAGATGATTTGCCCAAAGTCAAAGTGAGTCATTGACAGAACCAGAAATAGCCTTAGACTCTTATTTGTTACTAGTCACATCTTTCCCATTAAACAGTATTTCCTCCAAGAAATAAAGAGTTATTTAAAAATAAATAAACATTCTTTACCTTGTGTATTTCCACCAGAGGTGCTTTGAGATCCTTGGGTATGAAGGTGTTTTCTTACTTCTGTGACCTACAAAATTAAATTTAGTTTCTCAAGAAAAACAAATTTAAGAATTCTGATTTCTTAAAGATCTAAAAAAAAAAAAAAAAAAGTATGGGCTTTATTTTACAGGCATAGGCCATTTAGTACTCTGAGCTTTATATTTAAAAAAAAAAAAAAAACAAAAAACCTCACAGCAGAGAAAGTGTGTAAGAGTTTGAGAGCGAAAATGAAAATCCCTATAAATGATTCAGGAAGCCTGGATGAACTCATAATGTTGTGAAACTGAACCCATAACACAGTCAAGATGAATCACCGAAGGACAGGTTGGGTAGTAAGACCCAGCTTTGCCACCTAGAGATAACGCTAATGTATTTAAGAGATGAATTAAGGCAGGGCTTTTCAAACTGGACCAACTAGGCACTGGAACCACAGCCTAAAAATCAGCCCAGGCTGTTGAAATTTTTTCAGAGCAAGACTGCTTTAGTATTCTTTCTGGAAAAAAAAAAAAAAAAAAAAAAAAAAAAAAAAAAAAAAAACTTTAAAATGTTCCAGGATTTCACAGAAAAAATTTAGAAACTCATATTGTGCCTGAGTGTGTAAATGCCGTAGAGGAGGAGTCTGTAAACTTTTTTCTGTAGAAACCCAGCTCATAAATATCTTGACTTTGTAGACTAGAGAGTCATGACTTCTCAGCTCTAGGTACTTGGTAGCACAAGAACAGCCATAAACAATACGTAAACATATGAACCTGGCTGTGTTCTAATAAAGCTTTTACTTATGGGCCTTGACATTTGAATTTCGTCTACTTTTCTTGTGTCACAAAATACTCTTTTAATTTTTTCAACCATTAGAGAAAACTGAAAGCATTTTTAGCCTGCGGGCAGGGGGTGAGCAGGACTGGGCCCATGGGCTATGGCTTACCAACCCTGGCTTTAGAAGACTCAAGCTGAAAAACATTAAGATGTTTGTGTGTCAATCAAACATCACTGTCATGCAAAATCTCTTTTCAGGTATTTACATGTAATTAAAATATTCTGACTCATTTTCTTAACACTCCTATAGCTATCAAACTCTATAGAAAAGAGTAGCTGTGATTCATTGATAGTTATTTACATTTACATACTCTTTCCCACCCTAAGATGCTGAGGAGGAGTGGAACCAAACCAAACCGACCCACATTCTGTCACCTAAGTGGTACCACTCCTTTTCATATAAGACACCTTGGACAAGTGACTTAACCTCTCAAAGCCTCAGTTTTCCTATCCTGTAAAATGCAGCCATTAGTATTTATTTGCAGAGCTGTCGAGAAAATTGAACAAAATAATTCACGTCAGGTGCTTGGTACAGTGCCTGATACATTTTTTCCCTGTGCCCTCAAATTCCTTTTCTGGGTGAAAGTAACACTGGAGAGGATGAACAGGTAGAGTCCCAGAATCTTGTCAGTCTGCACTGCCACTGATGGGGCAATAGGAGGTCCAAGGATTCTTGGGTAAGTCAAGGTTGTGGAGTTGGTATTGTGATAGATTTTGGTGGGTCCTTCTCAATTTCTAAGCATGCCACTCATGGGCATTTGGTAGACCCACATTAGCTATATGGCCTTAGACAGACACTTAAGCCTTCTGAACCCTGTGTTTCTCATGCACAAATTAAAGATAATCTTTATGGGGCACCTGGGTAGCTCAGTGGTTTAAAGCCTCTGCCTTCAGCTCAGGTCATGATCTCAGGATCCTGGGTTGGAGTCCCAAATCGGGCTCTCTGCTCAATGGGGAGCTTGCTTCCTTCTCTCTCTCTCTGCCTGCCTCTCTGACTACTTGTGATTTCTCTCTCTGTCAAATAAATAAATAAAATCTTAAAAAAAAAAAAAAACCATAATCTTTATTGGATTTTGGAAAGGGTTGAGTAGCATAAATACCAAAGAAAAAAAAGCTATCCATTAGTGTAAGTTAGTGAAAATCCCAGAAATAAGCTAAAAATTGAAAGTTCACACCAGAAGCTCCTTTGAAGTAAATCATTCGACTTTTAGACATGAATGATGTAATAATAAGGGCAGCTGTGCATCAACTTAGAATTTTCTCTCCTACAACCTGTTTATACCTCCAAAACTATTCAATAGCCATCAAAACCCTGTTGAGCAAAAGTAAACTCAAATTTTGAATGTTATTAAATATTGGAGTACAGTTTTTCATTTTTATAAAACTAGTCAAATCTATCTCAGGTTTCCTATATATTCCTATTCCTGCCTCTTGGTCCATGTTTCAAAATGTCATCCAAAGTCCAAGATTAGAAAAATATCTATAATTTTCTTCTTGTATTTTTATGGTTTTTATTTTTCACGTTTACCTCATTATCACATACAATGTGTGTGTGTGTGTGTGTGTGTGTGTGTACAAGAAAGGAGGTAAGAGGGGACCTGGGTGACACAGTTAGTTAAGCATCCAATTCTTGGTTTTGGCTGGGGTCCTGATGTCAGAGTCCTAGGATGGAACCCCTCATTGGGCTCTGCACTCAGCGGGGAGTCTGCTTGAGATTCTCTCTGTCTGTCCTTCCCTGCATTCTCACTCTCTCTCAAAGTAAATAAGATCTTAGAAAAAAATTAAAGGAGGTAGGAATCTAAATAACTCCTGCTTGCTAGAAAATATTTCATATTGGAATTCTACTGGATAATATAAAATGTCATTCGAAATGCTAAGACAGCTAGCTCCCTGTAAGGACTAATGCGGAGATACTGTACATGGAGGAAAAATATAATAGAAGCTTATATATTAGTATTATATGGAGGCATTATGCATTATAATAGAAAAGTCTCTTCTGAATTTTCTTTTGTGGTAGTATAGTACACATACTTCACCCAGGGAGAGTGAACTGTTTTGTACTTGTATTTGTACATGATAGTTTCTGATGTTCTGACTGAATTTGAGAGTATCTCAAACAAGGTAATGAACTCTCCCCCACCCCTACCAGCACCACAAAGGTCTAATTGAACAAGCTTTCTCATCCAACTCCCCTTGCCTGTCCTTCGCTCAACTATCCTCCTTTTCTCTAAGGCTGAAAAGTAACCCCATTGTCTCTTAAAAGGTCACTCTAGGGGCACCTGGGTGGCTCAGTGGGTTAAAGCCTCTGCCTTTCGCTCAGGTCATGATCTCAGGGTCCTGGGATCGAGCCCCGCATCAGGCTCTCTGCTCAGCGGGGAGCCTGCTTCCCCCTCTCTCTCTGTCTGCCTCTCTGCCTACTTGTGATCTCTGTCTGTCAAATAAATAAACAAACAAACAAAAAAAGGTCACTCTAAAGGAGATTTAAATTGTCTAAAAAAACGAAGGTCCTCCTTCATGGAAACCCAGAAGTAACTACTGGACTTCTCCAGGTCTTTTCTAATTCTTCGTAGGCTGGAATAAGTAAAAACCTGGCTTGTACCAACAAAGTGCTTAAATAAGTACAGGAAACCCATCCATGTGATTTTTAAAGACTCATGACAGAAAATCCCCAGTGACTAGCAGAAGTTGAATATATGTTCGTTCTCCCCACTGTCTCAAAGGTTCCTGATCTTTTAAAAATCTTCACTTGAGCTCTCTTGCACGTGCATTTACAGAAAGCCAAAATCATAATTGGAAATGAATCAGGTATAACTTGTAAAATATAAATAGTGGTGGATAAGCAGTTGACTCTCTAAAGAAGGCCTTCAATTTCATTCCTTGCCATAATCTCCAAGGTCAATTGAATCCTAAGCAACATCAGGTGTTTGCGTGTTTAATAGAATTAACTAGCCTGGAGCTCCTGAACCTTGGCACTTTTGACATTTGGGGGCCAGATAATTTTTTGTTGTCGGCAGCACTGCATGATGTTAAGCAGTATCCCTGCTCTCTGCCCACTAGATGCCGATAGCCTCTCCCCAACAGTTGTGACAACAAACTATATCTCCAGACATTGCCAAATGTCCCCTGTGCACGCGCGCATGAGTGTGTGTGTGTGTGTGTGTGTATGGGGCAGGGGGAAGGAGGGTGAAATCATACCAGGGAATCTCAGGCGGAGTGGCAGCAGGGCAGGGGGTGCAAAAACCACTGAACTGGACCAGACACCACGGACAGATTTAGGTGCGTACGTGCATGTAGGTGACTCTGCCTTCCACACAGAAGCAGATCCCAATTCCTTTTCCAAAGGTAACTGGTAGAGATCAGGGGGCCTTTACCTGTTGTTAGAAACAAACATGCTTACAATTAGAACTGTAGAAACGATGGCCTTAAAGCTGCCGAGCTAAAAATATCACAGGGAGATCATCCAAGACTGGGGATGTTAAAAGAATTTTATCATCTTATTATTTCCACCTTTAGATTATCCAGTATCAACGTAAATAAATTATCCTGTGGGCCCGAGCAACGATGTTATCTAGTAGAAGGCATTCCCAGATTTGGAGTCTGAGAACCTGAGCTTGGGTCTGAGCTCTGCAAATGTCTAGTTAATCACTTTATCTTTCTGGGCCTATTTCCTTGTCCAAAAAGGGGAAAAAAATAATACTTAATCCACTGGATTGTTATGAGGGTCCAGGCTGTTAGTGAAAAATAGCAGGGCTTATTCTTGAGGAATTAGGAACCCTAGGCTCATGGAGTCCTGGGTCGACCTTGAGCAAATGATGCATGATCGCAAACCACACTTTATGTGCGAAATGCAGAAATAATCCTATGATTTCGTAGGGTTGTTACGGAATTTAAATGAGATAATGTGTCGCATCTGCCAGGTAAATATTATTAGTGGTCTTTGGTAAATTGTCTCAAATTGTACAAATACATATCATTTCATTGCAACTTCTTCCCTATGAACATCGAAACCTGGAAACTGGAAGAACTAATGAATACTCCTATGGGAGGGAGAGCCTGTTATAAATAAGTAGCATCCCAAATTCCAACCAAGGGAAAGGCAGCATTAAACTAGTGTGCAACCTTCCAGCTTCCCTGTTAAATCAGTCAGGGCACAAGACTGTTGCAGTAACGTAAGGTTCTCTTCCCTTTACTGAAATAATATTCCAGTAAGTTTTTTTACAACCTCTCTATCACATAAAACACATAGGGTCAGTCATCGCAGGCCCAACTTGCGCAATGTACGTCCACTCCTGAACATTTGAGCCCGACTAGATGCTGTTGCACCTTTCCCAAAATTGTTAACAAACTGCACTGCAGTTCTAAAAGGGTAGCGGGAGGTGTTTCCTAAGTTTAAATATAAATAAAGGGATTTTATAAATATAAATAAAGGGTATCTTTTATACAAACCCTATATAAAAGGTTTAAATAGAAATAAAGGGTATTTTTTATATAAACTCTTTAAAAAAGATTTTGTTTATTTAGTTGAGAGAGACAGCGTGAGCAGGGAGGGGGCTAAGGGAGAGGGCGGAAACAGAGTCCGCACTGAGCAGGGAGCTGGGTGGGGGCTCAATCCCAGTACCCTGAGATCATGACCTGAGCCAAAGGAAGACACTTAACTGACTGAGCTACCCAGGTGCCTGTCTTTTTTTTTTTTTTTTTAGGACTTTATTTATTTATTTATTTGTCAGAGAAAGAGAGAGCGCACAAGCAAGGGGGTGGTAGGCAAAGGGAGAAGCAGGCTCCTGGTAGGAGCCTAAGACAGGACTAGACCCCAGAACCCTGGGATCATGACCTTAACCGAAGACAGATGCTCAAACAGGCGTCCTGCCCCTATTTCATATAAACTTTTAAATTAAAGTATAACATTCATACAGAGAAGTGCACAAATCACAAGTTGTACAAATAAGTAAATTTTCACAAAGCAAACACACTTATGTAATCATTGGGTGTTTTTAAAGGTTAGAGAATCCTGTAATAAGCATGTCTTTTATCATAAGGGGTTTTAAAAAAAAAGGTTACTCTGCATTAGTTTTTATAAAAGATTTATTTATTTATTAGAGAGAGAGAAAGAGAAAGTGGGGGAAGGGCAGAGGGAGAGAATTTTCAAGCAGACTCCCCGCTGAGCACGGAGACCGGATACAGAGCTGGATCTCATGAACCATGAGAGCATGACCTGAGCTGAAACCAAGATTCTAATGCTTAACTGACTGAGCCACCCAGGAGCCCCAAAAAGGTTACTATGAATCTGAAAGAAAGCAGTGGCGATTTCGCAGACAAGACAGTAACTGTCTTTCCTATGCAAATGTGATTCTGAATTGTCACATGGCGATACTATAAAATGATAAATTAGAATCAGATTGCCAAAGTCATTTCACCATCTACCACTTGATACAAGATTCTAGATGATTCACTTCAAGGGCCTCTGTCTTCTTATCTATTAAATGGGGATGGTAACAATATTGTTATTAGGAATAAATGAAATAATGCTTGCAGAAGTTTGGATGAGTTCTGACACACACGCTCTTCGTCCATGTAAATGATTTTCCATTTTAGGATGATTTTCCAAGGGACAATAGGAAGGAAGTTATGGTGATAGCAAGAATTCTTTTAGAAAAGGGGGAGATTTTGCACTGAAGAGGAGCTGAATCAGACCAGCTAAGGAGGGCTGTCACTGAGCCCCAGGACCAGCAAGTGCTAGAGAATGAAGCCTAGGAGAAGCAGAGTACCCAGAAGCAGCAGGCAGGGTGATGAACCAAGGGACTGTAAAGATAGTGCAGTTCTGAACAGAAAGCCACAGGGGTGTGCCTGGCATCCAAACAGGACATGACCTGATTTTTTCAGAGACCAGAGTAAGGTCTAGGAGTGATTGTTTGTTTGATGTGAGTCTAGAGAGAGGAACGAGAGAAGAAGCAGCCATGGGTATCATAATCCCAGGGGTCAGAGCCTTGAAAGGACCGTGCACCGAAGGAAGGGACTCGTTTAGGACTTTATCCAGGCTAAGAGACCGGAGCTACTTATAGCTTAGGAGTGACCTCAAGCGTATATTGTCAGGCCTGGCATTCCTTCACACTGAAATAAGATGTAATTGTGCACTCGGATCGACTTGGATCCTGAATGAGAGAAAGAGGCGAACAGAGTCCCAGGAGCTAGGCGTGGCAGGGAAACCTCCCCTCTGGACGATGACGACAAGGAGATGCCCCCAATCCAGCCAGCAACCTAACCGGTCACAGCTGGACCTTAAAATGTCCTTATTTCCTCTTCATCATCTCAGTCTGGAAAAGGGCCTACAATGCTCTACTCATCTTTAAGAGGAAGCAATTTGCTTTCGTCTTTCTTGACCGGTTACAGGGAATGAATCAATAAATAAGATTCAGCGGGACAATTTTGGTGAACAAGTGTGACCCGGTGTCCTCTCTTTCATGAAACATCTGTCACAAATGAGTAAAGGGGATGAAGTAACCGAGCTAGGGATAGCCGCCCGTGACTGGTGGGTTTCCCAGAGCCTGAACTTGGCCTCGGATCCCTTCTCCCACTAGGGCATCAGGCAGCCCTCACCAAATGTTTGGGACTTGCTCAAGAAAGAAATCTATCTTGTCACACCTGCGCTTGGCCCTCGTTTCTTGTTATAAGTAACACCTACTCTATCCACTTCTCCCAAAGCCCAATTCAAAGAGTATCAGATTTGAAATTTGCCTGGCTTCAACCCTGCATATTTAAATTAAGCCCTGGATAGGTAACAAGTACCTCTCTATTTAGGGACCTGTTCTCATATTTCTGAGTTTATAACTGATTTATGACCTATAAATAGTCACATCAACCTCATTGCTGAATAATTTACATACTGAGGTCATGCTCTTTGGATGAACCTGACACCCATTAGTGTTACTAATCAGCTGTGTGCATCCGAGCTAGAACACATGGAGAACCACACCCCAGAGTGGTGGGAACAGAAAGACAGAAGGCCTGGAGAGTATTCCCTCCTTTTAAGTCCGGCCAATTTCCTTTCCTTTTAGCTTCACCTCTAAAATGGGATATGATTTTCCCATAGGTGGAAGTGTTAAGAGATCTACTAAAATAATAAATGGTTTGAAGGCTCTCAGAACTCAAAAACACTAGACTCAATTTCTAGTTATTTCTGTAGATAGAGTGAGGGCTAAACAGAGGTTGATCACTTGTGCTTTACACTTTATTACATCAACAAGCCAGATCTCTTTGGCACTATGAGATGGGAGAAAGGTTGTTTACAGCTTTTGGGTACAGTCTGTGTTCCCATCTGTGAAATGGACATGACATAATGCTCATTTCCCTCTTTGCCTGGAGAGAACCAATTAGACAGAAGTTGCAAAAGAGGGGCGCCTGAGTGGCTCAGTCAGTTAAGCATCTGCCTTCAGCTCAGGTCATGATCCCAGGGTCCTAGGATGGAGCCCCGCATCAGACATCCTGCTCAGAGGGGAATCTGCTTCTCCCTCTTACACTCACTCTCTTTTTCTCTCCCTCTCAAATGAATAAATAAAAATTCTTTTTAAAAAGTTGCAAAAGATTTGAGTTTACTGAAAACTGGTGCTGTAAGTGAAAGAAAGAGGAATTAATTAAGTTTAAAATAACTCCACTTCTACCATCCTGGCATCTGAGTTACTGGATACAATTAGGGGTAGCAGCGGGTTATGGACTTTGGGCTAAGAATTGTTGGTAGCTATGGAGCTAACAGAGAAGCTGGGACCTGAACACTGTGTTTTCCTCATATATTGAAAGTGAGAATTAAAAAAACAAGAAGCATTTTCCAGTAGCCACTAGGGACTTTTGACTCCCCGAAAGTATAAGGCATGGGTCTCAGAACCACACTCTTTATTTTAATACTACTTCCTCAATTAGCAAAAGCTCAAACTTATTATTTTTCCAAGTACATTGTGTTGTCACTGTTCATCTAATAGAAAAGAAAAACTCATTCCAATTCCAATCTGGATGAATATTCCATTTCCTTTGATAAACGTCAGTGGGTTGATGGGAACAGACCCATTCCAAGTTGAAATGCTCCAACATAAGCTTTGTGACTAACTGTGCCTAAACACAGCTCGTTTCATCCTGGAGTGTCCTCGCCTCAGCAGCCCAGGCAAAACCAAAGAGATCAGAGAGCAAAACCAACCGAGAGTATGACAACATTAACAACATTAACAGAGATCTTAGGTTTGTCTGTTATCAGAACCTCAGTCAATTTACAAAAATGTTGTTTTAAAGAGAAAATGGTTTGGTCTGAGTAATTGTATTCAACCAGAAAAAGCAAACAAACAAGGAAATTATGATATAGTGGGTAAGACAAGTGCACCCTACTTCCAATCTAATTGTGGGTCTAATTTTTAAAATTAAAGTTTCTTATATTTATTTTTACCAAACTTAACAATTCCAGAGACATTTTATCCTCATTGCTAATTGGACTTGAGCTGGAAATAGCTCCCAAAGCCTTAAATCTAAATGTCTCTGCCTTCTCAGGGGGCATTTAGCTGTTTGACACATCGGGTGTCTTAAATTTCTGGAAACTGGGAGCCCAGGTCCCAGTTCTGCTATTGGGTACCCATACACTTGAAAAAGTCACTGGCTTACCGGGTTGCAGTTTTTTCATCTTCAACACAAAAATGTCTGTCTCTTATCACACCAGAATAGTTGGGGGATTAAAACAGGGACCCCTGAAATTTTCCTAATAAGCTTTTTTCACCACCACCCCCCGACAAAGTCTTGTTCTTGGCTTTTTTTTTTTTTTTTTAAGATTTTATTTATTTATTTGAGAGAGAGAGCGTGAGAAGGGGGAGGGTCCGAGGGAGAAGCAGACTCCCTGCCAGCAGGGAGCCTGAGCGGGACTCAATTCCAGGATGCTAGGATCATGACCTGAGCTGAAGGCAGTTGCTTAACCAACTGAGCCACCTAGGCACCCCTTGCTCTTGATTATTAACAGTAAACTTAACAGCTGCCATTTACTAAGCATTCCAGACCAGATGTTCTGTGCATACTTAGAATTTTATAGATAAGAAAACTGAGGTATAGAGGGGTTAGGTAAATTGCCTCAAGTCACATAAATAGTAAATGGCAAAACTGGGACTCCTGCCCATGGCTACTTAGATTAAGGCTCTGCTTTCTTTCTTTTTTTTTTTTTTTTTTTTTTTTTTTTTTTTTTTAATATTTTTTATTTATTTATTTGACAGAGAGAAATCACAAGTAGTCGGAGAGGCAGGCAGAGAGAGAGAGAGAGGGAAGCAGGCTCCCTGCTGAGCAGAGAGCCCAATGCGGGACTCGATCCCAGGACCCTGAGATCATGACCTGAGCCGAAGGCAGCGGCTTAACCCACTGAGCCACCCAGATGCCCAAGGCTCTGCTTTCTAATGGGAATCCCCAAGAGCCACAGAGAAGGCGATACGGGCTAGTGCCCGGCTAAAAGATGAATCAGGCAAGGCTTAAAGAAAAATGAATGGATTCTGGGACAAGGGTCTCCCAAAAAGAACAACTTAAATTCGCTTTGGCAAAAAGAGAAGTCTCTATTCCACATAGGGAGACACATGGTATAATGGAAAATGTGGAGTTTGGAATCAGAACAGCTGATGTGAGACTCTTGGCAAAGCCACTACTTAGTCGAGGGGCCGTGGACAGGTTATGTATCCATGTTCAACCTCGTTTTTCTCATCTGTGAAATAGGGATAATAACACTTGCCAAGTTGTTTTGGTGGTGAGAAATAATTCATGTCAAGTACTCTGCACATGGTAGGCCGACAATACAGGGCAGGCAATATATCATATCCTTCTAAGTACCTTGCTTGGCAGCATTTTCCCAAAAATGTGTTGTTAGTAGGCATTAAGTAATAAAAGGAAAAGATGAAAGAAATTCTAAGTGGAGGGATGGCTTGGCAGTCAAGTAAATCTGGGAGATGCTGTTCAAGCAAACTTACACTGTTCCTCTACTACAGGACTTTTCAGAGCCTTTTTTTTTTTTTTTTCTAAAGATTCTATTTATTTATTTGAAAGAGAGATCACAAGTAGGCAGAGAGGCAGGCAGAGAGAGAGGGGGAAGCAGGCTCCCTGCTGAGCAGAGGCTCAATCCCAGGACCCTGGGATCATGACCTGAGCTGAAAGCAGAGGCTTTAACTCACTGAGCCACCCAGGGATCATGACCTGAGCTGAAAGCAGAGGCTTTAACTCACTGAGCCACCCAGGCGCCCCTTTTCAGAGCCTTTAAATTGCAAAGATGCAATAAGAGATCTCCAAAGATACAATAGGAAACCTCCAACAGGAAGCGTTTTCCCAATCATTTACCAGAAAACCCCATTTTTTATGGAGAACTTATAGGACTGACATTCCTGTGGAACACATGTTAAAAAGCAGTGGTCTGGTGAGTTTGGGAAGAAAAAGCTGGGCTCCTCAAGTTCAGTCATCAGCCCTCGCTTACTGCTTTGTAGGACCTCCAGAGCCGTCTCTCCTCTCCATTTATTTCTCCCCAGAATAGAATTTCTTTTTACAAATGTCACAGAATGAAGCTCGAAAGAGCGATTTCTAGCATCCATTCAAGTGAAAAATTCAGCTCCCAACAGGACCAGTCAACATCCACAGAGCTGACCAAGGAAGACCCAGGGGGCCGAGGCATGACTGGGCCCCTCTCGGGATGGCAGGACATGGCTACTTCTTCCCCTCCTGCCAGAGCAGCTTAAACAGGGCAGGTACTCCCCACACCACCAGAAGGCACCAGCCAGGGGGAAATAGATCCCGTCACTTGTCACTTACCCAGAGAGCAAGAGGCCAACCCATCCAGAGGGACCCTGCTTAGCTCCGGTCCTTGCACTTGGCCAGGCTGGCCCAAGGAGGGGGAAAGAATTAAACAGAGGATCAGCTTTTTATTTTCATGTAAAAAGCACTTGCCCTGGGGTTATAAATGTTATTGCATTTGTGTAACACTTTCCTGCTGCCCTCAGCTCGCAAGCATCACGGGATTCCAGTGGCTGTACTTCTATAACCCTTGATCAATAGCTTATTTCTATCGCCTTCAGTCCCAGTTGCCAATCCGTTCTGTATCATGTGGGAGGCAGACCTCAGCGCTCTCCAGCTGTACATGGGATGAATGTAAACTGGGCGGGGAACATATGTATGTGTGTGCGTGCACTGAGTGGGGGACACGGGATTTTTGAACAAGGAACGACAAAAACGGGCCCCTTGTTCTGGGAGATTACCACAAAACTGGGAGTTTTCTCTCTGGCAAGTAGAAGGAGAGCTTTCTCTCCCTTTCTCTCCCTCTCTCCCTCTCTCTCTCTCTCTCTGTCTGTCTAGAATGATATGGTTGGTATTCTTTGGTGAGTCAAGAGAAAGAAGATATGATTCACTCTTGTTTGTGTGCTTTTCCATTATGTATATGCAGGAGATGGGCAGGTGGTAAAAGGTGGAATGTAAAGATGTGTGTTCTAGGAGAGAAGGGGCCACGGCTACCTCTCATCACCCTTGGGTTCCCAGCACCTGGACAGAGCCTCACACGAAGTAGGTGCTCAGGAAATACTTGTTGGCTAACTGAATAGATTCCCATTTGCAACAGGAGGGGAGGAGAGTCCTGGAACATTTTCCGGCAACTGCCTGGGCTAAGAGCAAAGGACACAAGCTTTACGTTGCCACAGTCCTGGGGACCACAAACAGCTGCAGCGTCTCTGCTTTATGGAAGGCTCACTGCTAGGCACCATAGGAACCATGGGGGAAATTATATAGATGAATGCAACCAGCTTCCACTGTTCTATCTTTCCACAAAATAGAGTTAGCCAAGCAGCCCCTGAGGGGGGCTGTCACCTCGCTGTCTTCCCCACTCAGAAGCCAGGTTTAGGACCCACCCGGTCCAGGAGAGGGCTTGAAGCAGGACCCCACGGTTCCCCAGTATTCCCCAGCATCGGGAAAACGACTCTGGCTCTCAGTAAGGCAGCCGGGCCCGCCCTTGTCTGAACCTATGTCCTTGAGACTCAGCCAAACCTCTCCCGGCGTGGCGGAGGGATGTTGAGGTGACATTCTTCTCCCTGCCACTCAGCATCTTTTAAACAATCCTCCTCCACCTTGGGAGAAAATGCATGAACTCGCTGCACACTAGGGCCACGGAAGCTGAAAATTCCCTTTCTCCCCCGGGAGGGGATATCGGTGCAAGGGAAACAAAACAAAACACACCTCCTGTGAAAAAATAAGAATCCGGGATCTCTGCAAGTTGTTCCTGGCAAAGTTCTTTTGGTGGCTGGTGGTAGAAATCCACGTCAAGCGGAGTTTGGTGAAGGAGGGGCAGGGACCTCGCTGGAAGGATATGAAGGTGTCTCATGGGGCCAGGTTTGTGGGCCTCCGAAGGACCTGGAACTGAGCCCTGGAAAGGAGAGAGAAGCAGGAGAAGCAGCTCCCCACGTCTGCTGGCTGCCAGCTCATCCCCAAGTTCACAGCCTCAGGGGCACATGGCGGGAGGGGAGCAGGAGGTTGGCGCAGGCCCTTTTGGCTCTGGACCACACCGCCTGTAGTGCACCATGAATTAATATTTTTAATAAATCCTGTAATTATCTTGTGAACAGAACATATGCGTGGCACTTTATTTTTTGGGTTCAAAGCACTAATTTGTCCAATATAAACATTAAAAAATATACCATCATTTTTGTAACCTTGTTTCTTTATTTCTTAATGTACCAGGAGACTTATAAAATAGAAATGAGCTCCAAGGCCCCAACTAAGGGGTGCGCTCTGCTCTGGGTGGCCACCCCCAGCGGCCAGCTCTCAGGCCCAGTTCTGAAGGTCTGGGAGAGAGATTCTGCCCTGCTCCTCGTGGGCCAGAGGTTCACCCCAGCACCATCAATTGCAAGACTGCCAGCTCCTTTATGGCATAGAAGGGGTCAAAAGGGGTCATCAGAGGCGGGGCAGCGTACCTACTGCACTATCGTCTTTGTGAGCTCACTCTGTGCAGATGCCCAGCTGTTACAAGTCTCCATCCGGGCAAGCAGAGGACCCCAAGGACAGTGGAATGGAGGAGGGAGCTCACCTTTCCTAAGTGTGTATGACCCCAAAGCGTGCTTTCCCCCCTCCTGTCGTTCCAGCGTGCTGTTATTTTCCTTGAGCCTGATATCTTTTTCTTTGTAATTTTCTGATTTATCGTATCTTTTCTTTTGAGCTGCCTCAAATTCTTTGTGGCACGACAAAAGAAAAAAATTAAATAAATGTCAGGGTTTGTTTGTAATGTCATCAAATCAACCCACACCTTGTAGGCTTCTCAGGATCCTAGCTGTCCTCCAAGAGGGCTGGGTTCAAGTTCGCCTTAGTTTGCCATCCCTTCTCCCTCTCTCCTTTCTTCCCTCTTTTATTCCTTTGTTGTTCAAGAGTAATGTGTTTCTCCTTCTTTTTTTTTTTAGGATTTTATTTACTTGACAGAGAGAGACACAGTGAGAGAGGGAACACAAACAAGAGGAGTGGGAGAGGGAGAAGCAGGCTCCCCGCCGAGCAGGAAGCCCGATGAGGGGCTCCATCCCAGGACCCTGGGATCATGACCTGAGCTGCAGGCAGATGCTTAACGACTGAGCCACCCAGGTGCCCCAAAGTAACGTTTTTCTGTAGAAGCGATACAAATATCTCTAAAAAATATTTTTAAAAGGGAAGTATAACCAATAAAATAAAAATCATTCAAATTTCCACCACACACCCCAAGAGATAATCACTGTTAACGCTGTGGTGTATAACCTTCCAGATAACTGTCAATTAAATTAGCCCCACACTTAAAATAACTCCTTACTACAGCATTGACTTGTATTCTCTTTTTCCACTTAGCAATATGTCATATATGTCTTTGTACATCCCTGCGTATTATTCTGGAAACATTTTATTTCCTAAACTGGAATCCAGTTTGTTTTTCTGATTTATAAAATATTCATCCAATACAGAAAAATAAAGTTTCCCTCCTAATTCCACTTCCTAAAGATAGCCACTTTTACTAAAAAATAAATCCTTCAAGTGTTCATATATATATAAACACATTTACATAAACAGAATCATAACACATCGTGTTTTGTAACCTGCTTTTTACTGCCGATCAATAGATCACGAGCGTCTTGCATGTCAATACATATACTGAACCATCTTTCTTCATGTTTACCTTGAATTCCATTCCGTTGAATGAATGTCAGAAGTTATTTAATCACCTATTGTTGGAAACGTGAGTCCCAATTTCTTTAACTATTATTTTCCTATTACTTCCTGTTACTACTAAACATCACTGTATACATATCTTTGCTACATGGCTGATTGTTCCCTTTGAAAAAACTCCTAAAAGGAAAATTGCTGTGAAAAATAGGATATATCTTGAGAGGCAGGGTGGGGAGGCTGGGGGGTAAGGAAGGAAAGAATGAAACAAGATGGATCGGGAGGGAGACAAACCATAAGAGACTCTTAATCTCATAAAACAAACAGGGTTGCTGGGGGTGGAGAGGTAGGGATGGGGTGGTTGGGGTTATGGACATTGGGAGGGTATGGGCTATGGTGAGTGCTGGGAAGTGTATAAGCCTGATGATTCATAGACCTGTACCCCTGGGGCAAATAATACAACATGTTAATAAAAATAATTTCAAAAATAGCATACATCTTTTTAAATTTGATTTATATTCACAAATTGCTCTACAGAAAGTTGTACCAATTTCCATTTCACTAACGTGTATGAGTTAGGATGACTGTTCACGCTGTCTCCTGCATTGGCCATTCTCACTCCTTTTTATCTTTGCCGATATGACGGCCGAAAATGGTATTTTACTGTGGTTTCAATCTGTAAGTCTTTGATTATTGGTGAGACTGAGCGTGTTTTTATCTCTCTATTTGTCATCTAATTTAATTTATGAACTCTTGTTTATGTTCTTTGCCCATTTTCTTTCACTGAAGTATTCTCTCTCTCTCTCTCTCTTTTTTCTTCCTTATATTGGTTAGTAAAAATCCTTAATATATTAAGGATATTAACCTGAACACCTATGTTGAAATTATTTTTTCTTATTTAGTTCATTGTGTCTTTTGTCATGGAGAGGTTTTTGGTTGTTTTTTTTTAAAGATTTTATTTATTTGACAGATCACAAGTAGGCAGAGAGAGAGAAGGGAGGAAGCAGGCTCCCCGCTGAGCAGAGAGCCCAATGCGGGGCTCGATCCCAGGACCCTGAGATCATGACCTGAGCCGAAGGCAGAGGCTTTAACCCACTGAGCCACCCAGATACCCCTGCCATGGAGAGTTTTTGCTTTTATATATTTGTATCGGCCCAAGGTAACAGAAAGTCAAGTAACAGGGGTTTAAGCCAGAAAATATTAACTATTTAATTAACCTGAGATCCAGGGGTTCGTGGTCCCAGAATCAGTGTGGGGGTTCAGAGGTCCCATCCGTCTCTTTATGGACGTCCCTCAGATTTGCCAGCTATAATGTGCTGGCAGGGTCTCCCCTCATAAGATGAGAAGGCTGTGACATCTTCAAATCTTACGTCTCATAGTCTAAATAGCAAGGCAGAGGATGAGGACAAAATTTTTTTTTCATCTCACAGATCTGTTATCTCATCAGGAAGGAAAATCTTTCCCAGTAGTCCCCAGCAGATTTTTATTTACATCTCGCTGGTAACCAGTAGTGTCTGCCAAAATAGTCAAACCTGTCAATCATTTCCTCCATGACTTGGGACTTACTACCATATTACCAAAGGCCCTTCACACCCCCAAAATTCTTTTTAAATGAACTAGCCATCTCCCCCTACCCAACATATGTTATCTTTTGGTGTTTGGGTTGGAATTACATCAGAATTACAGATTTAAAAAATTAATCAATTAAAGAAAATTACAGATTAATTTTGGAGGACTTCAGATCTTTACCAATATTTAGTTTTTCCTCCCAGGATCATGGAGTGTGCCTCTATTTTTCAAGTCTCTTTTCATGTCCTTTAGCAAGGTTTTACAGTTTCTTATGAAATATCCATTTTTGTTAAGTTTACTTGTAAGTATTTTATTTTTTATACCGATTGTGAATGGATACTTTGTGCAAAAAAAAAAAAAAAAATGCAAGAAGGAACCATTCTTGCATTCCTTAAATATACCCTATTTGGCTATGAGGATTTTTAAAATATGGCTTGATTCAATTTGCTAATATTTTATTTAGCATTTATTCCCAAGAGAGCTTGGGCTATTGTATTTTTTATCCTTTGAAGTATTTTTATAATAAAATTTGCAAAGCTTATAAATGAATGAGGGAACTTGCGATCTCTCCCTTATTCTGTAGCCTGTTACCTAATACAGTAGCCACCGGCCGTGTGTGCCAACTGAGCACTAAAAATGTGGTTATTGCAACTGAAGAACTACATTTCTAATTTAATTTAATTTAGATTAACTTACATTTATATTTTAAAGCTGGTCCTCGATTCAGTTACTGAAAAACTTTTGTTTATGTTTAGAATAATATGGGTATGTAAACCTACTTTTTAACGTAAATTTCATGAAATCTAAATCTTTAGAGATCAGTATTTCTTTTTTTTTTTTTTTTAGATTTTATTTATTTATTTGACAGAGAGAGATCACAAGTAGGCAGAGAGACAGGCAGAGAGAAAGGAAGTGAAGCAGGCCCCCCACTGAGCAGAGAGCCCGATGCGGGGCTCGATCCCAGGACCCTGAGATCATGACCTGAGCCGAAGGCAGCGGCCTAACCCACTGAGCCACCCAGGCACCCTGAGATCAGTATTTCTGATGAAAATTTAGTGTCTGAATTGAGACCCGTGATAAGTGTAAAATACACTGGAGTTCAAAGAGTGTGAAAAAATAATGTAAAATACCCCATTAACGATTTCTGTATTAATTACATGCTGAAATGAAAATATTTTCATATATTGGATTAAATAGAATATATTATTAAAATTAACTTCATCTGTTCCTTTTTACTTTTCTATGTGGATATTAGAAAAATTTAAATTCTACATGAGGCTCACATTATATTTCTATTGGGCGACACTGCTCTAAATTTTAAATAACAGCAATTATCTGATACTTAACATTTGCTAGAACCGTACTTGTTTTTTTACAACTGCATATTGTCCCATCAAATGGATGAACTAAATGTGGTTAACCAACTGTTATTGTTGTATATTTTAGGTTATTTTTTCCTTTCTTTTTTCTATCTTTCTTCCTTTCAACAATTATAAACAATTTTGTGTTTAGCAAGTTTGTGGTGGTATCTTTGTATAAGAGAATGACGTGGTCAGATTTGCCTTTTGGAAATCCCTTTGGTCATATTGTAGAGCACACCGTGCCCAAGGTCAAGCATAGATTCAGCCAGTGAGGAAACCATCACCAAAGATCTAGGGAGATGGAGCCGGTAGAAATGGAAAGAAATGGACACTTTCCAGAGATATCTAGAACATAAAGCCAAAAGGACTTGAAACGGATTGGATTCCAGAATCATTGACAAGGAAATCATCAAGGAAGACTCCTACAGTTCTTTTGGGGCAACCAGAAGTTGGTAGCTAGTCCATGAGTTGGGAGTCCTAGAGAAGGATGGGTTTGGGGGAATAAAATCTTGAGTTCAGTTTTGGAATGGTGATTTAACATGCTCTTGACCTATCCAAGGAAAGATGTGGAATAGACAGGTCAGAGCAAGAGGAGAGGAGAGAATGGAGGTAAAAATCGAGAGTCATGGATGTTCAGGCAATATCTGAAGTCCGAATGGGCCTGAATGATATATTCTGGGGAAAGGATGTAGATTGAGAGATCTGTGTGCTGGGAGGATGGCGGGAGAGAGACAGAGCCTTGAGGAACATCAAAATGTAAAGCCAGGTGGAAAGGGAAGAGTTAGGGATGGAGACTGAGAGTGACCAGAGGTGTAGAAGCAAAGCCAGGACTGTTCTGTGGACGGTCACAGAAACCAAGGAAAGGGAGAATTTTAGGGAGAGATCATCAACACTTTCTGAGAGATTTATTGAGATGAACTTAAAAAAAAGTTTATTGTTCCATCTCACTAATAATAAGGAGATACAAATGAAAACAATAAGATATCACTGTTTACCCGCCAGATGGTTAGGATTTTCAAGATTAATAATATCCAGGGTGGCCAAGGATAGGGGGAAGGGCT
The DNA here is from genome assembly GCF_022355385.1 of Mustela nigripes. NCBI lineage: Eukaryota > Metazoa > Chordata > Mammalia > Carnivora > Mustelidae > Mustela > Mustela nigripes. The sequence goes on from NW_026739491.1 coordinate 2,267,071, forward strand.
AATCTCACATCTTGTTGGTAGAAATGTAAAGGTACCAACTTTGGGGGTTGTCTTGGCAGCATCTTTCGAAATATAAGTGATACACACTCTTTAACCCAGCAATTTCAATTCTAGGTCTCTAATCCCAGGGAGATACTCAGTCATGTACAAGAGGCTGTGATTACAATATTCTTCACTGCAGGACCGTGTATAAAACTGAAAAACTGTTAATACCATAAATGTTCTTTGGTGGTAAGAAAACAATGCCACATACTATTGAATACCGGGTAGCAGTTTAAAAGAATAAAGTAAATTTATGTACACTTAAATGGAAAGCTCTCCAAGATACTGTGAAGTGAAAAAATAAGTCATAGAACAATATATATAATAAAATACAATTGGTATATGTTCAAAACCCCATATATTGAACATTTAGATTTATATGTGTATAAATGCATAGAAAAAAATGTCTGGGAGCATGTATGGCAAACTGTTAACGATGAACTTAAAAAGTGTTTTAGGGTTAGTAAGGATGAGTGAAGGAAGACTTACTTTTACTTTGGAATGGTTTGCATTTTTTTTTAAGATTTTATTTATTTACTTGTCAGAGAAAAGAGCACAAGCAGGGGGAGTGGCACACAGAGGGAGAAGCAGGTTCCCCACTGAGCAGGAAGCCCAATGCAGGACTCGATCCCAGGACGGTGGGATCATGACCTAAGCTGAAGGCAGACGCTTAACTAACTGAGTCACCCAGGTGTCCCAAGAATAGTGTGCATTTTTTAAACAAAAATGTATTTATGAATTGTTTAAGTTTCAGTGTTTTCAGGCTCATAGCGTTCAGAAACATGAGGATGGATTATCTGTGATGAGTTTTATCTGGGTTGTATCCAGGGAGGAGCTGGTAGGGGCGAAGCCATGTTGTTTACTCCTGTACTGTTATTCTACCGTGACCCCCATTAATTAATCTGTGACAGCTGTGCCTGAGCCAGGCTCTTGGGGGGCGGGGTGGAAAGAAAATGAGCTCGAGGTGTAAAAAGGCTCAGGTGGCGATCCCAGGACCACCGTATACTACCTGAAGCCTTTTCTCATCTGTTTACTCATTGAATTTTGTAAGATTCAATAAGATCATATTGTTGGGTTTTCTTAAGATTTATTTACTTGAGAGAGAGAAAGAACGCACATCAGCAGGGAAAGGAGCAGAGGGAGAGGGAGAGAGAGGACTTCAAGCAGACTCCCCACTGAGCACAGAGCCTGGCCACGGGGCTCGATCCCATGACCCTGAGATCATGACCTGAACCAAATCAAGACTCTGCCACTCAACCAACTAAGCCACCCAGGCTCCCCAAATGAGATGACATTGTATCATAAGCACCATTCAGGTGGTCACCAACGTTATCTTAACACTAGTCCTCGGGGCCCAAAAGCTCATTTACTGTCGCGCATTTCGAAATGACCTCTCCAAGTGCTCATCCCAAGCAGCCATGGCTTGGCGGGGATCTGGTTTCATGACAGGGAGGCTTCCCCTCACCAGCCTGCCTCAGCTGCCTGGTAAAAGCACCTTGAGCAGCTGTGTTGGAGAGGATGCTGAAGGCCAGTGGGCAAGGGCCTCAAGGTCCATTAGCAGTGTCTGAGGCAGATACGGGAGTGTGGCGTGACCACACGTTGTGTCTTCTATATATACCAAACGGAAAACGTAAAGGCTGTCTCTGTCACCTTTTCCAGGAATTGGACCACTTATTTCTTTCTTTTCCCCTTTCCACCTTTCTCTTGCTATCTACTGGTTCTATCCAGTCTTTTCTGAAGGGTCATCCCTCTATTATGTCTCCCATGGGTATCTGATCTATGAAGGGCTTCTTGAAGAGAGAAAGGCCTTCAACATCCCCACAGAGATGAATCTTTTTTTTTTTTTAAAGATTTTATTTATTTATTTGACAGAGAAAGATTACAAGCAGGCAGAGAGGCAAGTAGAGAGAGAGAGGAGGAAGCAGGCTCCCTGCTGAGCAGAGAGCCCGATGCGGGACTCGATCCCAGGACCCTGAGATCATGACCTGAGCCGAAGGCAGCGGCTTAACCCACTGAGCCACCCAGGCGCCCAGAGATGAATCTTTTAATGGTGAGTGAGAGCACAGGGAAACTGAGTCATTGAAGTAGTCGGAGTTTTATCACCACCTTTTAAATCACACCTCAAAGATAGCTTCCTCTTCTGCTCCTTCTACCGTCCAAAGGACACTTGAGCAGTTGATGTCTCCAATGACAGCAACCTCCCAGCCTGGACGGGCCCCCCAGTCTGCTTAGGCCACAGGGCAAGCCTGCCCCAAGCGTGGGAAAACCCAAATGAATGTCAACCCCGGTGAGAGGAGGCTTCCGGGACCACCCGCTTCCCACTTCATTTTTTCTCAAACTCCCATCTCATCCCAACTTAACAAACAAAGCAGCATCTGAGCCATAAAACCACTTGTGTGGGGGCACCGGGGTCGCTCAGCCAGTTAAGCGTCATGACTCTTGATTTCACCTCAGGTCTTGATCTCGGGGTCACGAGTTCAGCATCCATGAGGGACTTGCACCATTTCTCCATCCTCACATACACAAGCTAATGTTCCTCACACACTGTCCTTCTCTCAGTGAGTTCTTAATCTTGAAACTGACTTTCCTGGAAGCATGTCCTTCCATTTTGTTTGTATGCTTAGATTTTTTAAATAATGATTTTGTATTATTAGAAAAAAAAACAGAGGGTTTATTTTTTCATTTTGTGGAGGGTGGGGAGGAGCAGACTTCCAAACAGCTTTCTCTGCCTTCATTTTTCACAGCGGGGTGATTTCCTGTTCAGTTGAGTTTACTGGATGACAGCAAGGTACAGTTTAAGACTATTTGTCCTGTTATCCATCACATTTGGTATGATAAATTCATTGTCATGAAATACAAACAACTTTGCCTACATCGTTTGAAAGACTTCAGAGTTAGAAACCATAAAAAGTGAGTGGCAAGAGCCCAACAAATAGGTCCAAAAAGCTGGATAAAAATGGCATTTTTTGTTCATTTGGAAGTGAAACTATCTTATTCTATTTGTCCTAAGTTGCCTTTTTCTTCATTTTTTGTTGTTCATTACCATCTCTATTGATTTTCTATTGCTGCACGACAAACTATCACAACACCCATTTATGACCTTGAAGTTTCTGTGGGTCAGGAATCTGGGTATGGCTTCGCTGGGTGCTTTGCTCAGGGGCTCAAAAGGGTGCAATGTAGCCAGGGCTGAGGTCTCATCTGAAATTCAGGGTCTTCTTCCAAGCTTGTGGTTATTGGAAGAATTCAGTTCCTTGCACCTGCTTCTTCAAGACCAGTAGGATCTTCTCTGGTCTCAGGGATGGTCCAAGACACTTTAAAAGCCTCACCTGTTTAGGTCAGGCCCACCCAAGATGAGCTTCCATTTGATTAAATCAAAGTCAACAGATTAGGGGTTCGAATTACAACTGCAAAAAATCCCCTCACCTTTGCCATATAATGTAACCTCTCAAAGGAATGGTGGCCATCATATTCACACGTCCCACCCACACTCAGGAGAAAGAAATTACACAAGCGTCATTGGAGGTCATCTTGAATTCTGTCTATTGCATCATATTTTTACACTGAGCTACCATGAACAAATGAGAAAATATAAGTAAGCAAAAAAAAAAAAAAGTAAACAACTGGAAATGCTACCATCTAGAGATAATTTCTCTTAAGGGTTGACTTAGCGCTCTCCACTGTTCCCAAGTACATATGTATTTTGTAATGGGATTATGACATCCATACTCTTCTGGTCCTGACTTTTTTCCCCACTCCCACGTTTTGAAAATATCTTTCTATATCTACACATAATTATCTATTGCATCTATGTTAAAAGCTGTCATATGCTCCAATTTATGAAACTACTATAATTTATTTAAGTAGTACGCTATTGGGGGCAGGGTAGGTTAAATAAACTTTTATTTTTTTTAAGATTTTATTTATTTGTTTGATACAGAGAGAGAGAGATCACAAGTAGGCAGAGCAGCAGGCAGAGAGAGAGGGGTGAGCAGGCTCCCTGATGAGCAGAGAGCCCGACATGGGGCTTGATCCCAGGACTCTGAGATCATGACCTGAGCTGAAGGCAGAGGCTTAACACACTGAGCCACCCAGGTGCCCCAAACTTTTTATTTTTGAATGGTTTTAATTGACAAGACAATTGGGAATATACACAGATTATAGTTTATAGGACAGAGAGCTCTCATATTCCTCACACTCAAATAAGTTTCCCTTATTATTAACATCTTACCTTAGTATGGAACAATTTTTTACAATTAGTGAATGTCCATTGATAACATCATTATCCACACTTTATTCAGATTTCCTTGGTTTTTATGTAATATCTTTTTTCTGTTACAGGATCCCATTCAGGACACCATATTACATTTTGTCATCATGTCTCCTTAGGCTCGTCTGGACTGTGACAGTTCTCAGACTTCCCTTGTTTGTAACAATCTTGACAGTTTTGAGAAGTCTAATCTGATCCTTTGTAGAATGCATCTCAATTGGGATTTATGCAATGTTTTTCTCATGATTCGACTGAGGTTATATTTTGAGAAGGAAGACCATGGAAGTAAACTACCATTTTCATCTCATTGTACTAAGGATACACACTATCCACATGACTCATCACTACTGGTGTTGACCTTGGTCCACCAGCTGGACTTGGGTTTGTCGTGTTTTTCCACTGTCAGTTTCTCTCCCCCTTTCCCCCTTTCCTCTGCCTTACTCTTTGGAAGAAAGTCAGTCTGTGAAGCCCACATTTCTGGAGCGAGGAGTCTGCTGCCCCGCCTTGGGGACAAAGTATCTACATGAATTATTTGAAATTCTTCTGCATGACAGATAGGTCTCTTCTTCTCCACTTATTTACTTATTCAATCACTTATATCAGTATGGGCTTGTGGATAGTTATTTTATACTCTGGGTTATAATCCAATACTACTCTATTTTGTTCCACCTTTAGCCAATCGGCAGTTCTTTCTGTGCCTCTTCTCTGCAATGTGACCACTGTGGGTGCAGTCTTTGTTTGTTTCGTTGAGCGCATCCTTACTTTCTGGCCCGACAAAATGATCCTTGGCTTACCAAGGATACTTGTGTATTTCCTGCCCCAGTCCTAGAATCGGCGGTCTGCTAGTTTTTGACACTTGGATCATTTCCAGGATTTTTTAAAAACAATTCCTAAACAAGACTGCAATGAACATCCTTGAAAATTTATAAATGGGTGTATTTGTTGGATGATTTCATTTGAATTATTAAAAAAAAGGCAGAACCTATATTTTTTAAAAAAGGCTTTCTTTATATAAGAAAGCCTATGTAAAGGCTTATATAAAGCCAGTGAAAGGATTTTGACCAAACCTCCCTATGTTGCCACTTTGGAAAATAGGCAGTTTCTATTAAGTTAAATGTTCATTGTCTGTCTGACTAGCAATTCCAGGTGCAGAAAAAAAAAAGCATGTCTACCAAAAATATTAGTACCAAAAATTCATAACAGTTTTATCTACAAAAGCCCAAAACTGGGACAGTCCCAGTGTCCATCAACAGGTGGATGTATAAACAAACCGTGGTAAATCCAGACCATGAAATATCACTGAGCCATGGAAAGAAATGACCTATTGATGTGTATAACAATGTACAAGCATCTCAAAAATATCCTAAGTAAAAGAAACCAGTCAGAAAAGAGTACACCCAATATGGTTCCATTTGTATGAAAATCTAGAACAGGTAAAACTAACCGGATAGAAAACTAACTAGTACTTGGGGCAGGGTGGGATGGGTGGGGGAGATTGGCTGCAATCTCAAAGGAATTTTTTTTTTTTTACTATTAACATATAATGTATTATTTGTTTCAGGGGTACAGATCTGTGAATCATCAGTCTTACACAGTTCACAGCACTCACCATAGTACATACCCCAATGTCCATCCCCAACCACCCCATGCCTGCTGCCCCCTCCCCTCCAACATCCCTCGGTTTGTTTCCTGAGATTAAGAGTTTCTTATGGTTTGTCTCCCTCTCTGGTTTCATCTTGTTTCATTTTTCCCCTCCCTTCCCCTATGATCCTCTGTCTTATTTCTCAAATTCTTCATATCAGTGAGATCATATGATAATTGTCTTTCTCTGATTGACTTATTTCACTTAGCATAATAGCCTCTAGTGCCATTCACGTTGTTGCAAATGGCAAGATTTTTGGATTTTTGATGGCTGCATAGTATTCCATTGTGTATTTATACACCACATCTTTTTTTATCCATTCATCTGTTGATGGACATCTAGGCTCTTTCCATAGTTTGGCTATTGTGGACGTTGCTGTTATAAACATTCAGGTGCATGTGCCCCTTCAGATCACCACATTTGTATCTTTGGGGTAAATACCCAGTAGTGTGATTGCTAGGTCACTGGGTAGCTCTATGTTCAACATTTTGAGGAACCTCCATGCTGTTTTCCAGAGTGGCTGCACCAGCTTGCATTCCTACCAACAGTGTAGGAGGTTCCCTCAAGAGAACTTTTTAGGGTGTGGAAATTTTCTAGATCCGGGTTATCAGGTTTATATGTATGTCAGAACTCTGAAGGGTGCGCTTAAAATGGGTGCATTTTACAGTATGGAAATTACACCTCAATAAAGTCGATTTAAAGAAAACAACAAAACTGAGTCCGGATTGCTGGGAAAAAACCCTGCCTTGAAAGGAATAGGCAGGGAGGGAGGCCCCTGCCCTGGGGCGGGCCTTCTCAGGGCAGGGGGTGGGGCCTCTGCCTCTCCTCTCACCCCCTTCACCAACCACAGACTCTAATTCTGATCCTGCCCTGGGCCCTTCTCACTGCCTGACTTCCTGCTGGATGACAGAAGGGATCTCACAGGCTGAAGGAGTCAGCTGCGGGGGCTGGGCTTAGAGAGGAGGAGGCTCCCCCTGCAGTCGGCAAGCCCGGGAGGCTGGAGATGGAGGCTGGAGATGCTTGTGCCATGTCTGCTTGCTGGGGCGCAGGAGAAGGGCTGTAGAGTGTCGGGACCCCCGCAACTCTGCCGCAGAACACCCCCGAAAAAACTTGGCAAAAATGTGAGTGCCTCACTGCCGGTGCAAATGGACAGAGGTTTGTTTGCATAGGGCCACTTAGGGTGGGCTGCCGGCTGAGGAGTGAGCCTCTCTCTGGTCCTGCCACAAACAGCAGCAACGTGATATCTCAAAGAGGAGACAGCACCAGGGGCTCCGGGGGGACAGCAGGTCCAGGTGATGCGGCAGAAGTGGCTCTCAGAGGCGGTCAGAGAGACCAGGATCTGAGACTCTGGTCTTAGGGACACGACTGAGGGTCCCCTTCCACCTAAGTGCCGGATGGTAAGTGATGTCTAGGACCAACTTATGGAGATGGGAAGGGGAGTCTTAGCAGAGTGGGAGACTGGGACATTTGTAAGAGCCCAGATCTGCTCCCCGACAGGCAGAATTTTGAGATCTGAGATATTTATGCAACCGAGCTCACTCACTCCTGCGTGAACCTTTGTGGCGGCCTTCAGTGAGTCAGACGCTCTATTAGTCACTGGGGATTAAGCAGGGGCAAAACAGAAAAATCCCAGCTATCACAGGACGCCCCTTCCGTGACAGCTCTGTGCTGTCATTTCACCCGGAGGTGGGTGCTTTGGAGGAAGATGCGGAGGGGTGAGGAGAACGGGGGAGACACGTCAGTAGGGCTGGTCAGCACCCCCCCACCACTGGAGGAGGCGACACTTGAGCCGCCCACTTTGTACCCACAGGCTGGAGAAACCTGGAGCATACTGGTTCCAGGACCAGTTCCGAGTGGGGCCGTTTCTGGGTCAAAAAAGCATAAGGCTTTTGCTAATACCGCTAAGTTATCCAGAGAGTTTCCGAGGTTGCCTTCTCAAAGGAAGGGGAGAAATGCTATGTGCTTTCGGAGTTCTTTGGAGAGTTTAAAGAGTACGTGTGCGCGTATGTGGTGGGACGATGCCTCCTTGCTCAAATGCTATCTCAGAAGGCACAGTTCAAGTTCATTTCTTCCCACTCACGCCAGACCAAAGACTTTAGGAGCTAACCATTCTCGCGGCTGAAACACCAGTGGGGAGGGCCTGCGTTTCTATCCCAGCTCTGCCACTCATCCGCTCTGCTGCAACTTTGAACAACTTTGCCTACAGCTATGTAAGCCTCCGTTTTCTCATCTGGAAAATGGGCCTTCTAAAATGCTTAGCTCAGAGGGTTGTGTGAGGGTTGAAGGAGATGATCCAAACCAGGCGCCCCGCAGAGCACCCAGCACATAGTAAGTGGCCTTGATCTTCATTCTGCAAAGTCAGCAGTACTGGGGGGGGGGGTCAGAAGCAGCCCCAAGCACAGGGCAGTGTGCTCCCTCGTGGACACAGAGACGTCGTGGGCCTGCTCCGCCCCTGCTTCCAGACATCAGTCAGTCATTGAAGTTCAGATGTTGTCTGCTAAGGTTTTCTATCTGGTTTTTACCTGCGTATGAGCTAACCCGACTTTTTTGGTATTTTTAAGATTTTATTTATTTATTTGACAAACAGAGATCATAAGTAGGCAGAGAGGCAGGCAGAGAGAGAGGGGGAAGCAGGCTCCATGCTGAGCAGAGAGCCTGATGGGGAGCTCGATCCCAGGATCCCGAGATCATGACCTGAGCTGAAGGCAGAGGCTTTAACCCACTGAGCCACCCAGGCGCCCAAGCTTACCCAACTTTAAAAAGACCCCTGAATGATATGCATATCTGTGTCTGTGTGTGTGTATGATTTTTTTTCTCTTAGGAAAAGGAACAAGGATTTTTCCACACGCCCCTAAGCAAAACCAGCTGAGCCGAGTTAACTCAAACTTCTCAAAAACCATTCACCTCTGCACTTCGACCAGATATGGAATGCTTCAACCCTAAAGTATTCTGGAGGCGGGGGGGGGGGCTGTCAGAAAACCCACAAGTGATTTGGAACAGGGTCAGAGTGAAATCATCGTGAGTCCAAGCACATTTCAGCCACCAGACTCGGTAAGTTTTCATTGTTTACTTGCATCTGTTTGTGGTTTTTTTTTTTTTTTTTAGACCCAAAATGCAGATACAGCCATTATTTTACTTGGAACTCAGACATGAAATGTTCTGCCCCACCCTCCCCGCATACTTTGTATCATAACAATCACTTCTCCCACCTGCTGGTGTCTCTCCTTGTGCCAAGGTCCCCGGACTAGGCAATCACACTTCAGTGCTTCTTTAAACTTCATACCAGAAGATGAGCTGCTCCCTCATACTCACCTGTCCTCCTCCCCACCTCAGGGTGCCATGTCCACAGCAGGAAACCCTAATCTGGAGAACCCTTCTGAGCCTGAGCCGTGGAAGGGGACAGCTCCCAAACGCTGATCTGTGAACCGAGTTTTCACGCATCCCTGGTGAGGTTAGAGAAACAGGAACGATACAGAGAGGTTTCTGTAACACCAAACGTATTCCACGTCTCACTCGTAAACCATGTCCTTGTTACTTTTTGTTTTCAAATATTCTTTTGTGAGAGTTAGTGAAAATATATGGAGGTGAGTTGTGTTTTTTTGCTTTTTTTTTATTCTGTCCTACTTTAGCAAAATAAAAAGTTGGCAAACTTAGGCTCATTGAAATACATTCTGAGATCTTTGCAGTCTATAAGCTACACAAGTCTGGGAATCACCGGGAAAAAGAGACAGCCTCGCGCGTGTCCTGAAGATGCATGTGAACTGGATATGTGCTCCGTGCTGGGCTCCTGCACGCCATTTCCTCCCACTTTTGCGACCACACTGTGGCCAGGGTGACGGCTGTTCCATGTGATGAGTGAGGCCTCTTACCAGTTAAGTGTGTTAAGTGACTTGCCCAAGACCACTTAGCTAGGAAGGGGGAGAGGGGTGAGTCGGGATTTGAACCCTGGCTGCCAGAAATTCCATCCAGCGTGGCCTCCTCTACCTCACGACATCTGGTCCTGCCTTCCCTCAGCAACAATGAATTCAGAAAAGCATCTAAAATCGACGTGGTGAAGAGTCTTCTTCAGAAAGCCTCTGTAAATAAATACATTCATAGATCAAAAACAAACCCTTCCATCCACTGACAGAGAGAGAAGGAGATGGACTATGGTACTGCGTGGTTGATGCACTTTCAGTAAACACAAGGGCTGAAATCAAGAAAGTGTTCAGTGCTGAATGGTCAGGAGAGCTGATTCATAACACAAGGGGCAGAGGCGGGTCCTGGCACATTAGCTGCCCTCTTCAGACGCGCAGTCCTCAGAACAGGAACCGGACGCGGCAGCGGCTGCCTCATTATCAGACAAGGATAAAGAAAGTGACAGTCTAGGGAAAAACAAGAGTGATTAAGGGATGGAAGAAGCCATGAGTAAAGATGAAGAAATAATTATAGAGCTTAGCTAACTCATAAATCAAGAACGATCATTCCATCTACAAGCACCAGCAAGGTGAAAAGAACCAAAGCAAAAGATGGGCTGTTTAGGGTACATTAAAAGAAATGGAACAATGGCCGGAATTAAGAGAGTGTTAAAAGCCCCAAGTCAGGGACAAGATGAGTCACTGTGAAAAATCCACCTCCCCCCAGGGGAACGGGCCAAAGCCTCAGGGCGGTAGAAGTGCCGAGGAGATTGGAGATACCTGTGGGGAGCAGTCCCTCTCTGGGCCCTGCAGGACAATGATCTCCCACCGGAGTCTTTTCCTCTGGCCTCTTTCACACCTTCACTCCTCCTCCTCCACTTCAGGAAGACAGGATGACAATTCGAGGAGAAAAACAGAGCCAACAAATATCACAAGCTGTCATAACATAAGCCGGGATGGGTCTGACCTGGGGCCATGACAGAGGAGCACTAATGATCTCCGAGAAACCAGTCCCATTTCAGAGTGATCCTGGGGACACAGGCCCTCGCAGGCTTTCCCCTGGAGCCTTGCAGGGGATTGGGTGACCCAGGCTTATTTGTCCAAAACCAGCTGTCGCAGGATTAACTGCTAGCTCAAAAGGGGTTCGCTCCCCATCACTGTAGGCAGAGGAAGGTGAGATCTGGGCAGAGTTTCAGCCTCCACCAGCCTCTGGAATGTTCTGCCTATACATGGTTTTTTATAAAGCCCTAAAAATGCCTGAGAAATGCTTGGGTCCTGACACCCAGAAAAGGATAGAAGACAAGGTTTTTGCCTGCTTTCCACTGAGAACAAGTCATTTGGGCCAAACTGGGAAGAAGAGGTCCTCATCCTGAAAAGCCTCCCAGAACAGGAATTGGTTCAGGAGTTCAAAGGTTAAAATGTAGATTCAGGGGAGAGTCTAGAGCTTGGACATGTGAGAGAGCAGGTGAAGGATAGCTCCTTCTTGAGAGCGCCCAGAACCCTAGGGGAGACTGACCAAAAGCAACAGAGGTGGAAAAACCTAGAAACCTGGTCAAGCTTGTATTCCAAGGACCCCATTACAAGTTTGTTGCATTGTCCTGCCTATCACTGATGTTCCCTGGAGATTTAGCATCCCAGTGCAACTAAATAAACTAAATAGTGCAACTAAATAAACATAAAAACAATGGGAAGATAGGCTCAAAGAATCACGGGAGCTAACTAAGGCACAAGGCAGAAGTGATAAGCATACAGAGGGCAGGGAACCTGACTACAGATCCTAGAGAATGTTCTCCCCACATAGCTCCGAGCATTTAAAGGATAAATGATGACAGCTAAAATGTCAGGCATTTTAGGGCACCTGAGTGGCTCAGTTGGTTGGGTGACTGCCTTCAGCTCAGGTCATGATGCTGGAGCCCCGGGATCCAGTCTGGCATCCGGCTCCTGGCTCTGCGGGGAGCCTGCTTCTCCCTCCCTCCCTATCTTGCTTTCTCTCTCTCTCAAATAAATAAATAAAATCTTTTTTTTTTTTAAAGGCATTTTAAAATAGTGACAACCCTCAGAAGGAGTGGTTCCATCTTTTTTTCAATTTCTCTCCTTGGTCTCTTGGTAATTGATTAAGATAGATTGATTGACTGACTTTACTTCATAAAACGGGCAGTCCAAGTTTTTAGTCTGACCTGCTTCTCAGAATGGCCTGTTGGCTTTAAGTGAGCTAAAGGGAAGTAATGGAATACCCTGGTTGGGAACGTCGTGTCCAGCCACTGGACCCGGCTGGCCCCACGGTGGGGCTTGCCAGGTGGCACCCTGGGCGCTTCCTCTCAGGGACCACCTTTGCAGGCTAGCATTCATTCCCCAAACCGGCGGTCACCTAGTACAGACGGCAGGCAAGGCACATAGTCGGCCTCTGCGTGAGAAACAAAACCACACAGGATGCAGGAATCGGAGGTCCTTTAGGACAGGAGGGGTGTAGTGTTTGTTTGGGGTTTTTTTCCTATCCCTCAGTAACTACCCCTAAGAAGAGGGATACTGCAAGCCACCATGAGTCATTTGCTAGTTAGTATAAGTGAAGGCTCAGGAATGAAGTTAGTGTAAGTGTTGAGAATGAGAGAGAGAGAGAGAGAGAGAGCGAGAAGACACAGGTCTGTAGGAGGAAGCCCCATCTGGGGAATGGACAGGAAGGACGTGGGAAGACCAGAAGAACCGAAGACAAGCCATGTAACTTCGAGAACTAATTAAACACGTACATGCATGCACACACATACACACACATACACAGAGGATAAAAACTGACAAGGCTCCTCCTTGGAGCCAGGGATGAAAGCTATAAGCCTGAACCCACAGGGTTACCGCGTGCCTGCGAGAGCACAGGAGGCAGGTGAATGTGAACACGGATCTGTAAAACCATGTGACAAATGTTACAATAAAGTTAAAGACAGGGATAATGGATGTGATTTTTAAATGAACCGTGCATTCGATAATGGATTTGTACCCAAATTAAAAATCCTGACTATGACAATTCTACTGCAGCCCTGTGAGAGTATGTCCTGACCTTGGAAAACATACACAGAAGTATTTCCGGTTAAAGGGATTGTTTTAAAGGCACATCTGAAGAGCACAGAGGATGGAAGACTGACTGCAAGGGGTGAGGAGGCGGGGAAAGGAAAGAGGCTTCACCAAGGATTTGACTACTGAGTATGGTGTGCAAAAGAGAAGGGGTTCATGAGAAGAGGGGTTGTCCTAGAAATTGAGTTCAGCAATGTATAAAAAGTATAATACATCATGATCAAGCTAGGCTGATCCTAAGAATGCAAGAGTGATTTAACATTGGGAAAGCTATTAATGTAATTCACCACATTAACAGATAAAGAAGGAAAACTGTATGATTATCTAAATAATTGTAGAAAAAACATTTGCTAAAATTAAGCACCAATTCATAATGAAACTTTCTACCTGATAGAATTTTTTTTTTTTTTTTACCAAATAAGTACAGCAAACATCATTCTTCAAACATCATTCTTGAAGATGAAATGTTAGAAGCATTCTTTAAAAATCAGGAACAAGACAAAAATGTCTGCAAGTCTTCTTTCCAGCATTGTACTTGAGGTCCTATCCAGTACAGTAAGAAAAGAAAAAAAATTAAAATGTGTAAGTTTTGGAAAACAAAAAACAAGACTGACATTATTATAGATAATATAGTTGTTTACTAGAAAACAAAAGATTTTATAGATAAGTTACTGGAGTTAATTTTTTAAAGTTTAACAAGGTGAGTGGATAATATGAATCAATTGCATTTCTAAACTCCAAAAATAAACAGAAGGCATAATTTCAAAAGATGCTAATTATAATAGCAACCAAAATTAAGGTACTTGGGAATAAACATGATGTAAGGTGTGGAAGACCTTTATAAAAAAAAAAACAACGAACTTTATTGAAAGGCATTAGATAAGAGTTAAGTAAATGGAGAGATGAACCATATTCATGGATAAAAAGTCATAATGTAAAAATGATGTCAATTCTCTTCCAGCTGATCTATTGAGTCAACTCAAGTCCTTATCTCAAGAGGTGTTTTCAAGTTACTTGACAAGATAATTCTAAAACTTATATGGAAGGGTAGAGTCCTAGAACTAGTCAAGATATTCTTGAATAGAGAATAAGGTGTAGAGAACTTTTCTACTATATATAAAAACATAATATAAAGTAAGGAATATAGTGTGGTATAGATATAGGGACAGACAAATTCTCCAAAGGAATGGAACAAAATACTCCAAAGCAGATCTACTTGAAACCTTGGAATACCCTATGGAAACTTGATTTATGACAGATGACACAGCAGACCACCAGAGACAGGATGAATTATCTATTAAATGGGGCCCATAATTTATTGTTCATGTGGGGAGAGGGGAAAGAAGATGGACCTCTATCTCACACCATATCCTAAATGAATTCTGTGTAAATTAAAAGCAAAACATACAAGGTAACACTTTTAAATTTTTAGAAGAAAACATAGAATTTCTTTAAGAAATCAAAAAGAGAAGGACTTTTTATACAAGGTAAAAAATATGTTAATCATAAAACAAAAGACTGACATATTAGAATATATTTTCATCAAAATATATCTTAAATGGGGCATCTAGGTGGCTCAGTTGGTTAAGTGTCAACTCTTAACTTCAGCTCAGGTCAATGATCTCAGGGTCGTGAGATCGAGCCCCAGGTCATGCTCTGAGTTGGGCATGGAGCCTGTTTAAGATTCTCTTTCCCTTTCCCTCTGCCCTTCCCCCCCAAAAAAGATATATATAGATATTTTAAAGAAAGTGAGAAGGCAAGCCACAAAATGGGAGAGGATGTCTGTAATGCATTAACTGACCAATTAATATATAAGAAACTTTTCCTATAGCTGTCTGCATGCTCATTTCCTTGTCTCTTTCAGAACTTTTACTCAAATGTCATGTTTTGAATAAAACCTTCCCTGACCACTGTTTTAAAAACTGCAAGTTCACCACCACTCCTGGCCCTGCCTATTGGCCTTTCCTGCATTATTTTTAGCCGTAACATTTATCATTACCATACATACTATATATGAGACTAAATAATTTAATTGCCTATCTCCCCTTCTCCTCAGCAGACTGTAAACTCTGAAAGGAGACCAGGAATTTTGATCTCTTGTGTTCAAAGCTGCATTCCCAGCATACAGAAGAGAGCACATAGCAGGTTCTCAATAAATGTGCATTGACTACAAACACTTACAAACCAATAACAAAAATACCAAAAACCCAACAGAAAAATCAGCAACGGACTTAAACAAGGCATCTCAGAAAGAAAAGAAAGAAAAAAAAAAACACAACTTGTCAATACAAGTAAAGTAAAAAGGTGCTTGAATTTACGAATAATCAGGGAAATGCAAATTAGGACCAAAATGAGATACTCTTTTGCACTCAGCAGATTGGCAAGCGTTAAGAATCCTGACAATACTAAGTATCTGCATGGATGAGGGGCACAGGAAACTTGTACACTTCCTCAGGGGAGTGTGAATTATTTCCCTCTTTAGAAAACAATTGGGGATTATCTTGTAAAATGAACATGTGCTTAGCCTGCCTGTCGGTTTCTCTGTTCTTAGGTTTATACCCTGGAATAATGCCACTCAAGGTGCAGCCCAGAGACTGGTGCCAGGAAGTAAATGATCTGTGATAAGCCCTCATGAGACAAGTACAAAAATTGAAAGTCAGCATTTAGAAAATGCAACAGCAACTTGATGTTGCCAACTTCTATTTATGTTTCAGACATTTTTTATCATAGTAAAATAGATGTAACATAGAAGTTGACCATTTAGGGGCACCTGGGTGGCTCAATCAGTTAAGCGGCTGCCTCTTGATTTCAGCGCAGGGCATGATCTTGGGGTCCTGGGATCGAGCCCTGCATCAGGCTCTGCGCTCAGCAGGAAGTCTGCTTGAGATTCTCCCTCTCCCTCTGACTCACCAACTGCTTTCTCTCTTCTCTAAAATAAATAAATACATCTTTTTTTTTTTAATGGGCCATTTAAAACCATTTTTAAGTGTGTAGCTCAGTGGCATTAAGTCCATACACACTGTTGTGCAACCACCACCACCATTCATCTCTAGAACATTCTCATGACCTTCCCCAACAGAAATCCCACACCCATTGAACAACAACCCCTCATTCTCCCTGCCCTCTCAGCTCCCAGCAACCATTCCACTTTCTATCTCAGTGAATTTGACTCTTTGAGGTACCTCACGGGAGTGGAATCATAGACTATTTGTCCTTTTGTGATTGGATTATTTCACTTAATTTAATGTCCTCATGCTTCGTCCTTGTGGTAGCACGTGTCAGGACTTCCTTCCTCTTTAAGGGCTGAATGATAGTCCATTGAATATACACACATTTCATTTATCCATTCATCCATCAGTGAACAGTTGGGCTGTTTCTGTCTTTTGTCTATTTTAATTAACGGCCACAACATATTTACTGAAATATATGTCTTTGCATATAATAACATTTCATTTTCCAGGGAATCATGTTCATGGTATTTTACGAAAGTATCAGTCTGGCACAGATAGGAAAACAAGTTCCACTCTACCCACAGATAGTTCAAGAAGCACCATCCTGGAGTAAAGGCTTCCAAACTTTTCTAAAAACCATAGTGAGAAAACTCTTCATAGCACAGCCTGGGACCCACAAACCTAACCGAAAAGGAAGTTTCACAAAGCAATACTTCACATGAAATGCACTGTCGTTATAGCTCTCTTTCGTTAAAAAAAAAAATCATGGTTGAATCTATTAAATTGATTTCACAGCCCACTAAAGATCATGAATCTCAGTTAGGAAAGCCGTGCTCTCGAGAAATCCATCCACAGGTGTGTCAGGAGCTATGTGAAAGAATATTCCCAGTAGCGTGCTTCAGAGAAGCCAAAAAAAAAAAAAAAAAAAAAAATACCATCCAAACATCCATCAATAGGAAGCTAAACAAATAAATTGTGATATATTCACCTAATAGAATATTACAGGGGCCCAATCAATGTTTATTGAATGAATTAATAAACAGCTGTGAAAATGAGCTATTTGGTTGAATCTTAGAAATACAATGCAGAGTGGACCAAGCAAATCACAGTCAGCTCTATGCTGAATGAAACCATTTTTTTTCTTTCTTTTTTTTTTTTAAAGATTTTATTTATTTATTGGAACAGAGAGAGATCACAGCAGGCCAAGAAGCAGACGGCGGTGGGGGGTGGGGGGTGGGGGAAGCAGGCTCCCTGCTGATCAAGGGAGCCCAATGCAGGGCTCCAGCCCAGGACCCTGGGATCATGACCTGAGCCGAAGGCAGAGGCTTAACCCAGTAAGTCACCCAGGTACCCTGAAACCATTGTTTTAATAAAAATTTTACATATTTATTTGAGAGAGAGAGAGACAAACGTAGTGACAGAGAGCTCCAGTGGGGAGGAGAGGCTCTCCATTGAGCAGGGAGCCCACACGCGAATCGATCCCGGAATCTGAGGATCATGACCTGAGCTCAAGGCAGATGTTTAACCGACTGAGCCACCCAGGCACCCTGAATGAAACCATTTTCTAAAAGCTAAAAATTTTAAAAATAAATAAAATAAAAGCTAAATAATTCAGGTGCCTGGGTGGCTCAGCTGGTTAAGCGTCTGCCTTCATCTCAAGTCATGATCCCATGGTTCTGGGATCAAGCCCCATGTTGGGCTCCCTGCTCAGCAGGGAACCTGCTTCTCTCTCTGCCCCTTCTCCCTGCTCATGTGCTCTCCCTCTCTCTCAAAAAAATAAAATCTTTAAAAAAATTAAAAAAAAAAAGCTAAATAGATCAAGCAATGCTAAACATTACATTGTTAAGGGGTGCATCATGTGATGAAACAATCTTAAGAAGAAAGGGAATGATAGGGGCTCCTGGATGGCTCAGCGGAGTAAGCCTCTGCTTTCGGCTCAGGTCATGATCCCAGGGTCCTGGGATCAAGCCCTGCATTGGGTTCCCTGATCAGCAGGGAGCCTGCTTCCCCCTCTCTCTCTGCCTGCTTCTCTTAAATCTTAAAGATTTAAAGAAGAAGAAGAAAAAAACATGGTTTCATTCATGATCTCTGTCTGTGATCTCTGTCAAATAAATAAAATCTTTTTTTTAAGAGTTTATTGAAAAAAAAGAAGAAGAAAGGGAATGATAAACACAAAATTCAGGACAGTGGGTACCTCTGAGGTAGGGGCAAAGGGCAGGACTGAGGAGGAGCTTGCAGGAAGCTAACAGAACTGGAAACATTATTGCACTGGGCAGTTTACAAATGTTCCTTTTATTATTATACTTTGTAGCTAGATATACACTGTATGTATTCTTTTAGCTATCAAACACCTTTTATAGAACTGAAATTGATGCAATTGGAGGTCAGAGAATTCTACCCACATTAAGCAAGTCACCTCTTTCATTGATAACAGCAAAATATCAATACAATGGGCCCCCTGAGCTTCTTCCAAGACTTTGGGAAAAGAGCTGATAAGCATCTGAGGGTCAGCGTGGAAGGAACAGTATCAAGGCAAGGCACTGGCTCACATCCCGTCCCCTTACAGAGCAACTACTCCGAATCTCCTTGTACTCATCCAGCAAACCTCCAACAGCCGCAGAGTGCACTTCTGCATCACTAGCTGTTGGCTGCTCTTAAGAGTTCTGGTTTGGGGAGCTCAGGGAGGCAACAGAAGGCTCCCGACGCCTCAGAGGTCAGGATCCATGCCTTTATTCGTGCCCGTATTTCTAACGTTCACCCCAGGGCGCCGGCGTACTGGGCATGGGGTAGGTGTTTCCTGGTATAAACAGATTAAGCACTTGGTGAAAGAATAAATAACTATTGCAATTAATCTGGACCGTTTCTGTCATGGCCGACCTACGCAATCACAGCAGGTTGTCCAGACTCATTAGCTACCTGGGACAGCTCTATGGGCACGGCTTCCCAAAACAGTATTCGTGAATTGAAGATCTGATAGAGGAGGGAAGATAAGCTCACTGAATAGAAGTGGGGAAGTGGTCAGCTTTAAAACAAAAACCGAGAAATCCTGGGGATTTTAAGAGTTTCATGGTGCCTATCAGTAAATCGGTGATTGTCTCTTTTATCCCCACTTCAGCTTTTATCATGGTTAACCATGAAGTGTCGTGACCACAGAATAACCTAACACGGGATGTGGAGGCAGGGCGAGGGTTTGAATCCCGGTGCCTCCGTTTCCTGGGTAGGTTTGGACGCATGACTTCACCTCTCTGTACCTCGGTGTTCTCATCTGTAAAACGGAGATGGCAGTGGCATACAGACCTTACAGAGCTGTAATGACCACAAGTAATTAAGCGAGTTGCTATTCGCAGAGAGAACAGTGCCTGGCACAGAGCGAGCACCGTATTTATCGTTAAAGAAAATGCTTCCCAGATTGACAAATATTCTCTCGCCTGCCCACACGCCTCCTGTGCTCTTGGTGTCTCTCCTGTGTGGGCACTCAGGCTTCCACGTGGGTAAGGGATTTCCGTGGCCTTTTCCATGGGAAGCCTGAAGAGCTTCTGCCTTTCTGGAGCTTGGCTCTAGGACCCCTTACTTACTGTGCCTAAAGTCCTATGGTCCTTGCTGATCTTGTCTAAGAGCGTCGCATCTAACACATATGGTGTCCTGACATTCTTCCTTCATGACGCCTACCCTGCTGCCTTTCTTTTCCACCCTCCCCGTCTCTGCTCTCTCTGGCCTCCTCAGAGAGCCCTTCTTCACAGCCTCCTAGCACATTTCCCTCCAGTCTCTCTGTTCCTGCCCATTCATCCTTGGCCCTGGGGACACATTAAACCCTTTGCACAGCATTCTCATCCACCCGCCTCTGCTCAGACTCACCCTTCCCTGGCCACTTTACAAAGTGATGTTCAAATGCCCCATGTTGGGCTCCCTGCTCAGCAGGGAACCTGCTTCTCTCTCTGCCCCTTCTCCCTGCTCATGTGCTCTCCCTCTCTCTCAAAAAAATAAAATCTTTAAAAAAATT